>NW_004443971.1:17397583-17406590 GCF_000243295.1 Trichechus manatus latirostris | reverse complement strand
AGCAACCTTATGTGCAACAGAATGAAATACTGCCCGGTCCTGCACCATCCTCACAATCGTTGTTATGCTTGAGCCCATTGTTGCAGCCACTGTGTCAGTCCATCTTGTTGAAGGTGTTCGTCTCATTCGCTGATCCTCTGCTTTACCAAGCATGATGTTCTTCTCCAGGGACTGATCCCTCCTGATAACATGTCCAAAGTATGTCAGAAGTCTCAACCATCCTTGCTTCTAAGGAGCATTGTGGCTGTACTTCTAAGACAAATTTGTTCAATCTTTTGGCAGTCCATGGTATATTCAGTATTCTTCACCAACACCATAATTCTAAGGCATTAATTCTTCTTCAGTCTTCCTTATTTATGCCCAGCTTTTGCATACAAGGCAATTGAAAACACCACGGCTTGGGTCAAGTGTACCTTAGTCTTCAAGGTGACACTTTGCTTTTTAACACTTTAAAGAGGTCTTTTGCAGCAGATTTGCCCAATGCAACACATCGTTTGATTTTTTGACTGCTGCTTCCATGGATGTTGATTGTGGGTCCAAGTAAAATGAAATCCTTGATGACTTCAATCTTTTCTCTGTTTATCATGATGTTGCTTATTGGTTCAGTTGTGAGGATTTTTGTTTTCTTTATGTTGAAGTGTAATCCATACTGAAGTCCTTGATCTTCATCAGTAAGTGCTTCAAGTTGTCTTCACTTTCGGCAAGCAATGTTGTGTCATCTGCATATTACAGGTTGTTAATAGTTTTCCTCCAATCCTGTTGCCACATTCTTCTTCATATAGTCCAGTTTCTCAGATTATTTGGTCAGCATACAGACCAGATAAGTATGGTAAAAGAATACAACCCTGACACACACTTTTCCTGACTAAAGCTCACAGTCTCCCCTTGTTCTGTTTGAACAACTGTCTCTTGGTCTATGTACAGGTTCCTCATGAGTATAATTAAGTGTTCTTGAATTCCCATTCTTTGCAGTGTTACCATAATTTTTATGATCCACACAGTTGAATGCCTTTGCATAGTCAATAAAGCACAGGTAAACATCTTTCCGGTATTCTCTGCTTTCAGCCAGGATCCATCTGACATCAGCAACGATATCCCTCGTTCCATGTCCTTTTTTGAATCCAGCTTGAATTTCTGGCAGTTCCCTGTTGACGTACTGCTACAACTGCACTTCCTGACTACCTGTATTTTGAGAGGTGTAAATGGTCACTTGGTCAAGACCCCTAGAGGCATAGGGTTTCACATCCTGGTTTTGACCACTGAGGATAAGTGTGTTTTTCTCAAGAAACATAGCTGTTAGTCTAGAAATCTAGGTAAAAATTAGATAGCATGGTCATTATATTATGCCTCTGTCTCACTGACTGCACTAGAATTTGCCTTTCCTGAGACAGTTTTTACTATATACTTTTACCTAAATGGATGCATCTTCACATGTAACCTTTAAATAAATAAAATTTTGTCTCCTGTTCAAGTCTTTCTTTTTTGTTAGCAGTCTCAAAATTGCAACTAATTCATGACAATTTTAGTTGGATCATTAGCTATCATAAGCTTCATTAATCTTAAAAATTCCCATATACATCTACCCATTTATTAACTATTTCATTATCCAACATTTTGTATTTACAATAATAGTAAAAAATCTACTACCTGACAATTCTACACATTAACAAGGTGGCAGGCACAGGGGCAATGGCTGTGGAGCATCCCCTCCCTGGAGGAATCTCCAGGCAGCCTCCAGGAAGCTGGGCCATGCAGCCCCATGCCCTCCACTCCCTCCTTTTGGCAGGGGTGCCATGTCCACCTGCCAGGTGGGGCCAGTCTCCTCCATGGCCAGGGCCTATGGGCGGACGCTTAGGCAGCACCAATCCAGCGACGGCCTGTTCTGGGTTCCCAGCTCCTATGTGGCCTAAGACACTGCAGCTCAAAACTGCTGTGGGATGGGAAGGGAGGAAAGAAAGAGGCATCAGAGAGGGTGTTTGGAAGAAATGCGTGCAAGTTTAATGACATCCCAAAGTGAGCCGAACTGGGCCTGAAACCTCCACCTCAGCTGAGCTGGGTGCATAGCCAGGCTCCCAGTGCCCTCGCAGTAAGCCCTGGACCTCGGTGACTCGCCAGGCGCAGAGGGCAGAGCAGGATCCAGGATTGTAAAGGTGGGGCTTGCAGGGTTAGGCCTGGAGGCCTGGAGGTGGCTCCACAAGGGAAGACATGACCCAGCACAGGAGGAAGGTGAAGTGGTTAAGCCACGGGCCCTCCAGTCACACAGCCTGGCTTTATCCAGCTTTGTCTCCTCCAAACCTCCTTCTTCACAGAGGAATAATCCATAATGGGACTCGTCACAGTGATGAGAACATCAGTAAATTTTAGCTGTTATTATTTATACGATCATATTTTTTAAATAAAAAAATTGGACAAATGGATGGTCTGAAAATAGAAAAAAAAATCCTCCCTTTTTGCATAACACTGATTTGTGGGTAACGACCTGGTCTTTGGAATATAACCATGTCGATAAGTGAGGAGTGAGTGTATAACAGATTTTCCTCTGTTCCCTCCACCAAACTATCACACTTGTTGTTAGTTGCTGTTGAGTCGATTTTGACTCATGGTGACCCCATGCGTCTGAGTAGAATCTCTCCATAGTGTTTTCAATGCTGTGACCTTTTGGAAACAGATCTCCATGCCTGTCTTCCAAGGCAGCTCTGGGTGCATTCAAATAGCCAACCTTTTAATAGTCAAGCGTTTAACTGTTTGCACCACCGAGGAATGCCTTATCACACTTATCATGTCTAAAACGTTCCATATCTCATTTCAATAAAAATACCAAGTCCCCAAATTTGGAGTCATATTTGATTTTTCCCTTCCCTTTTTTCTCCCTCTATTAGATCCTTTTTCTGCCCACTACTAAACTCTCAAGATCATATCCCAATTTCTTTGCCTATTCTCATGTCCTAATGAATAAAAAATAATGACATATTTAGTGAATGCTCATAAGGCTCCAAGTATGCTGTATTTACTATCTCACTTAATTCTCATAACAAACCAGTGAGATAGGAGTTTTCATCCCCCCTTTAGAGATGGGGAAATGAAACTAATAGATATTAAGTAACTTACCAAAGCCACATAGTTATAAAGTAGAATGGTCAGGTTTTGAACCCAGAGAGTTTTGATTGTTAGCCACGGTGCATATTTCACATGTCCTGTGATTTAATTGTTATAATAGCTTCATAAATGGTTCTCTATGCCTCTAATTTCTCTATCCTCACCCAACCATTACCAATCCACCCTCCAGATTCTCACTAGTACTAGCCTTCTGAAAAAAAAAAAAAATCTGATCATTCCCACTCTTGCTTGAAACTTGTTTTGATGGCTCCTGAATGTTCTCAGGATAAAATGGCATTCTCAGACCATCAAGCTTTGCCCAGTTCAACTGTTTCTTTACATGACACTTTTTCCCTTGTCAATGCATCTTCCAGTCATCCACCTAATCCACTTTCTTATCTTCTAATCCACACTTTCATTTATCCTTTAATCACCAGTACCCTTACACATTTTCTGGACCTGACTGTCTCCTACTTGCTTGTCTTTGTTCAAATTTTGATTCCTCTATGAAAATCTCCTTCTATGTGCACATTTTTCAAAATATTACTAATGCACTATTGCCATGTACTATAGTTAGTTGTACATGTGTGCCCTTTTTTAATGTCACCTCCACACAGTGCTACCTTACAGTAATATATTTTTTTCATTAAAATATCTATTAAGGAACACTGAATATACACGCTAATAAGAATTCAGAGTAGAAATTTTGTACACTCTAGGCTAGTGAGTATTACTAAATCACACTGCAAATGCTGTTGGCCAATCCGCAATACTCTGTCACAAGAAGTTGGGTGTGTTCTACACCTTGTGTTTTTTATTACACTGGGACCTCTATTCCTGCCACTTCATTCTGTGTCAGCCATGGTTGACAAAAGCTGTGCAAATAATAATGTTGGACTTGCCAAAATAGAAACAAAGGGAAAGTTTCATGTTGAATGCTAAAGTGCAAATTTCAGATAAGGTAGGTTTCCTTCAAGGAAATGTTCAAATAAAGGTAGGGTAGGTAACACAGTGACTGCAACAATGGGCTCAAGCATAACAACGATTGTGAGGATGGCACAGGACCGGGCAGTGTTTCGTTATGTTGTACATAGGGTCACTATGACTCAGAACCGACTCAGCAGCACCTAACAACAACAACAGGTAACAGCAAGTGTCTCAGGCTGGGTTTCCTAAAGAAGCAAAACCAGTGAAGTGTATAAACATACATATAGAGAGATTTATATCAAGGAAATGGCTCACGCAGTTGTAGAAGATAGAATGTCCCAAATCCGTGGTTCAGTATAGAGGCTTCACCTCATTCACGTAGCCGCAGGGTCTGGCAAACCCAAGACTGGCATGTCAGAGAGCAGGGGTCTTTCTCACAGGCTGAGAAGATTAACGAATCTCAAGATTGGCAGGTAAGACCACAGGTAAGCTGCTAGCTCAAGTCCCGAGAACTGGAGGTCAGATGAACAGGAGCCAGCTGTGGGATCCAGAGTGAGCAAAAGCCCCCAAACCTTATCAGAATGTCCACTTATATTCAGTGCAAGATACATACCTAAGGGAACTCCCTTTCAACTGATTGGCTAATCACAGCAGGTCCCAGCATAGAGATGATCACATTATATCAAATCTCATCATGGACGTGATCACAACATCATAGGACTGCCAAACTACATCATAACTTCCAAACCACTGAGAATCATGCCCCAGCCAAGTTGACACAAACTTAACCATCACAGCAAACATCCAGGGAGTAGTGTTAAGTCTTCTATATTACGGAGAATATCACAAATATAACTGAAACCTGGAAGGATACCAAAATAATTAGATGAATGGTAGTCAGAAGAAATAACGAGTAGAGATGTGTTAAGACTTCAGAATATTTGAAGAGATTTTTTAAAAGATGACTGACAATTTTTAATGCCAAGAAAGCATTTCCACAGGCACAAGGATCTAACAACCCTTTAGAGTTAAGTAAGAAACTATACTTTGTTCATATTTTTTCCAGTATTTAGCACAGTACCTCATACTGTATATTAGCTGAGGAAATATTTCTTAAGCTAATTTGAATTAGTTACCTTTCTATACAATGTAAGGGAATAAGATCACCTAGGAAGTATATGAGAAGGAGAGCATAGTGGTTAAGCAGGTGGTTTCTGGATTCAGACTACCTGGTTCACATCTCAGCTCCACCACTTACTAGTTTTGTGACCTCGGTAAGTTGCTTACATTTTTTTCCTTAATACCCTCTTTTAGATATCAGACAATTCACACAGTATGGCAGTATGTATGGTTCCTACTCATAGGGTTGTTATGACAAGTTAAATGACTTAATACATGTAAAGGTGTTTAAAGTAGTTCTTGACAGGAAATAAGCATTCATTAAGTTTAGTTTTCTACTATTATTACTGAGACAAATGCCCATAAAAATGAAGATTTAAAAGATAGGCAAGTGGGGGTAATAAGGGTACCAAACAAACTGAGAAAAACTGGCTACAGTGGTGGGAAAGCATGTTTACACAGACACGCACAGTCAGGTATGCAAACACATTAGTACACAGTCATAGAATCTTAGGAAATGGTGTTTTCAGAAGGAAGTGAATCAATGGTATTGAATATGGCCATGAATTCAAGTAAGATAAGCCATAGAAATTGCTTCCTGGATTTAGTGAAAAGGTTTTTGGTGACCTTGAAAATAACAGTTTAAGTTCTACAGCTGCTAACCAAAGGGTCAGCAGTTTGAATCCACCAGGCACTCCTTGGAAACTCTATGGAGCAGTTCTACCCTGTCCTATAGGGTTGCTATGAGTCCGAATGGACTCAACAGCAATGAGTTTGGTTTGGTTTTGGTTTTCAGTGTGTTTAGAAATGAATGGATGTGGAAGAAGTAAAGGTAGGGATAACAGACAATTCTTTCAAAAAGTTTGAGTCTGAAAGAAGAGAAATAGGATGATAACTGAAGAAGCATGGTAAGCAGACAAAGGTTTGGTTTTATAAATGGGAGAGACTATTAATAAATATATTATCTTTATGAAATGATTTGGCTAACATAAGAATCACATTATAAAGGATAATGAAACATTTATCAGATATGTATATATATATATATATGGAGCTCTGGTGGTGCAGTGGTTAAGAGCTATGGCTGCTAACCAAAACATTGGCAGTTCAAAGCCACTAGCCATTCCTTGGAAACACTATGGGGCAGTTCTACCCTGTCCTATAGGGTTGCTATGAGTCAGAATTGACTCGACGGCAATGGGATATACATATATATATATATGTATATAACCAAACCAAACTCATTTCTCCTTCCCCTCCCAGAGGTGTAGCAAGTGGGGGGAGGGGTGCAGAGAGGGCACTTCCTCCTGGGCACAAGTCCAAGGGGGTACCAGATGAGATGCAGAATAACATTCCAAGGTGCCACAAATATGAAAGGCACTTGACTGAGGCAGCCATACAAGAGGGGGGAAGGCGTCTCTGCTGATGCATTGCCACTATCAACATCTATTCAGCTTGGAATGGAGGGGGGATATAACTTAGAGATTGCCCCTGGGTGTGTGACCCATCAATATGGTGTCTTCAAGAGACATGTCTTAGCCATAAAGACATAAATAAACAAAAACTCATAGGATGGAAAAAAATATATCTAGCAAAAAATAACCAAAAAAGAGCAGGAGTGGCAATTTTAATTTCTGATAAAATAGATTTTAAGGCAAAATCCACCATAAAAGACAAAGAAGGACATTACATAATGATTAAAGTGTCAATCCACCAAGAGGATATACCATAATAAATATACACACACCCAATGACAGGGCTCCAGAATACATAAAACAAACTCTAACAGCATTGAAAGGAGAAATTAATTCCACAATAGAAGGAGACTTCAACACATCACTTTTGGTGAAGGACAGAACAACTAGAAAGAAATTCTACATAGATATGGAGGATCCAACTATCACCAACTTGACCTCATAGACATATACAGAATACTCCACCCAACAGTAGCAAAGTATACATTCTTTTCCAATACATATGGATCACTCTCTAGAATGGACCATATTTTAGGCCACAAAGCAAGCCTCAATAAACTTCAAAATATAAAAATAATACAAAGTTTTTTCTCTGGTCACAACAATATAAAAGGAGAAATCAATAACAGGAAGAGTAAGGAAAAAAATCAAATACATAGAAACTGAATAACAATGTGCTTGAAAACAACTGGATAGTAGAAGAAATCATTGATGAAATAAAAAATTCCTAGAATCAAATGAGAATTAAAAAAAACAACATAACAAAACCTTCAGGACATAGCAAAAGCAGTGCTCAGAGAATAATTTTTAGCAATAAAAGCACATTCCATAAAAGAAGAAAGGAACAAAACCAAAACATTAACCCTACATCTTGAACAAATAGAGAGCATCAAAAGAAGCCCACAGAAACCAGAAGAAAATAAATAATAAAGATTAGAGTAGAAATAAATGAAATATAGAACAGAAAAACAATAGAAAGAATCAACAAGACTAGAAGTTGGTTCTTCAAAAAGATCAATAAAATCAACAAACCACTGGTCAAATTGACGAAAGAAAACCAGAAGAAGCAAATACTGCAAATAAGAAATGAGATGGGTGATGTTACAACGAACGGACTGAAATAAAAAGGATCATAAGAGAAAACTATGAAAAATTGTACTCCAAGAAATTTGAAAACCTAGAGGAAGTGGACAGATTTCTAGAAACACACCACCTACCTAAACTAACACAAACTGAGATAGAAAAACTTAACAGACCCATAACAAAAGAAGAGATTGAAGAATAAACAAATCTCCCAGTGAAAAAAACAGCATTAGTCTGGATGGCATCAATGGAGAATTCTACCAAACATTTAGAGAAGAAGTTACAGTAGTACTATTCAAACTATTTCAGAGCATAGAAAAGGAAGGAATGCTCCTGAATTCATTCTATGAACCCAGCAAAATCATGATATCAAAGCCAGGCAAAGATACCACAAGAAAAGAAAATTACAGACTAATATCCTTCATGAATATAAATGCAAATATTCTCAACAAAATTCTAGCCAGTAGAATTCTACAGCATATAAAAAAAAAAGTACATCATTATTATTGATAATCCCAAGTGGGATTCATACCAGGTATGCAAGGACAGTTCAACATTAGAAAATCAATCAATTTAATCCACCACATAAGTAAAACAAAAGAAAAGAATTACATGATCATCTTAATTGATGCTGAAAAGGCATTTGATAAAGTCCAGCACCCATTCCTGATAAAAACTCTCAGCAAAATAGGAATAGAAGGAAAATTCCTCAACATAATAAAAGGCATTTACACAAAACCAAAAGCCAACATTGTTCTCAACAGAGAGAGACTGAGGAAGATCCTCAACAACATGGGCTGACAAAGTGGCTCCAACAATGAACTCAAACACAGCAGTGACTGCGAGGATGGTTCAGAACCAGGCAATGTTTAGTTCTGTTGTACACAGGGTCACTATGAGTTGGAGCTGACTCGACAGCGCATAACAACAACAACATTCACAGATAATATGATCCTATACATAGAAAATCCTAAAATTCCACAAGAAAGGTACTTGAACTAATGAAGGATTTAACAAAGTAGCAGGATACAAGATCAACATACAAAAATCGGTTGGATTCCTCTACATCAAGAAAGAGAACTCCAAAAAGTAAATCAGGAAACCAATACCATTTACAATAGCCACCCCCCCCCGCAAAAGATAAAATACTTAGGAATAAATCTAACCAGGGACATAAAAGACTTCTAAAAACAAAACTACAAAACACTACTGCAAGGAGCCAAAAGAGACCTGCATAAATGGAAAAACATACCATGCTTACAGATAGGAAGACTTAACATTGTGAAACTGTCAATACTCCCTAAAGC
>NW_004443971.1:17366678-17397412 GCF_000243295.1 Trichechus manatus latirostris | reverse complement strand
TGGATGCCTTTAACAAAGAGAAATTTATGCTCTCACAGTCCAGTAGGCTACAAGTCCAAATTCAGGGCGTCAGCTCCAAGGGAAAGCTTTCTCTGTTGGCTCTGGAGGAAAGTCCATGTCACCAATCTTCTCTTGGTCTGGGAGCATCTCAGCACAGGAACCTCAGGTCCAAAGGATACGCTCTGCTCCTGACACTGCTTTCTTGGTGGTATGAGGTCCCCATGCATCTCTGTCGCTTCTCTCTTTTATAGCTCAAAAGAGACTGGATTAAGACACTATATAATCTTCTAAACCTCATCAGCATAACATCATCACAGTGATACAATTTACAACACATAAGGAGATCACATATAACCTCATCATAGTGCTAGCGTTTACAGTACATAAGGAAATCACATCAGATTACACAATCATATACAGTACTGGGAATCATGATCTAGTCAAGTTGACAGATATTTTTCAAGGACATAATTCAATCCATGACACCACCTGACCTCAGAATCTACTATACAGCCACAGAGTCAAATCAGCCTGGTACTGGCACAATGACAGACACATAGACCAATGCAACAAAATTGAAACTTCAGTCATAAATCCATACACCTATGGGCAGCTGATCTTCAAACAGGGCCAAACTCCATTAAATAGGAAGAGACAGACTCTTTAACAAATATTGCTGGCAAAACTGGATGTCTATCTGTAGAAAAATGAAACAGGATCATACCTCACACGGTGCACAAAAAGTAACTCAAAATCTATCAAAGACCTAAATATAAAACCTGAAACTATAAAGATAATGGAAGAAAAAATAAAGACAACCATATAGGTCCTACTGTATGGCAAAAATAGAATACCAAATGTAACTAAAAATGCACATACAGCAGAAGATGAACTAGACAAATGCAACCTCCTAAAAATTAAACACTTATGCTCATCAAAAGACTTCACCAAAAGAATAAAAAAAGAGAACCTACAGACTGGGAAAAAAAAATTTTGGCTTTGACATATTGGACAGAGGTCTAATGTCTAAAATTGATAGAAAACTTCAACACCTCAAAAACAACAACAACAAAAAATTTAATTAAAAAATGTGCAAAGAACCACTGGACTAAACCAAAAGCTAGGAATTTTCCTGAACACAACCAAACACGTCAAGGGACAGTGTAGCAGGCGCAGGAGACTGAGGACCATGGTTTCAGGGGACATCTAGGTCAACTGGTATAACAAACTTTATTAACAAAATGTTCTGCATCCCACTTTGGTGAGTGGCATCTAGGGTCTTAAAAGCTAGCTAGTGGCCATCTAAGATGCATCAATTGGTCCCAACCCACCTGGAGTAAAGAAGAATGAAGAACACCAAAGACCCAAGGGAAAATATTAGCCCAAGAGACAAAAGGGGCCACATAAACCAGAGATGCTGTCAGCCTGAGACCAGAAGAACTGGGTGGTGCCTGGCTATCACCAAAGACCACCCTGACAGGGAAGACAACAGAGAGTCCCTGACAGAGAAGCAGAAAATTTGGGTGTAGAACTCAAATTGTATTAAAATGACCAGACTTAATGGTCTGACTGAGACTAAAGGAACCCCAGAAGGCATGGCCCCTGGACTCTCTGTTAACCTAGAACTAAAACCATTCCTGAAGCCAACTCTTCAGACAAAGATTACACTGGACTATAAGACATAAAATGATACTCATGAAGAATGTGCTTCTTAGTTCAAGTAGAAACAAGAGACTTAACGGGCAGCTGCTGTCTGGAGGTGAGATGAGAAGGCAGAAATGGACAGGAGCTGGCTGAATGGACACAGGAAATCTGTGGTGGAAAGGAGGAATATGCAGTCACATTATAGGGATAGCAACTAGCGTCACATAACAACGTGTGCATAAATTTTTCTATGAGAAACTAACTTGAGCTGTAAACTTTCACCTAAAGCAAAATTTTAAAAAAACATGCAAAGGATATGAACAGACATTTAACCAAAGAAGACATTCAGGCAGCTAACAAACACATGAAGAAATGCTCGAGTTCGTTGGTCATTATAGAGATGATGGCAAGGTTGTGGGGAGATTGGAACTCTTATGCACTGCTGGAAGGAATGCAAAATGGTACAACCAATATGGAAAATGTTATGGTGCTTCTTTAAAAAGCTAGAAATAAAATATCATATGATCCACCAATCCCACTCCTAGGTATGTACCCTAAAGAAATAAGAGCCATGACATAGATAGACATATGTACAACCATGTTCTTTGGAGCATTATTCACTATAACAAAAAGATGGAAACAATGTAAGTGTCCATCAGTAGATGAATGGATAAACAAACTGTGGTATATACGCACAATGGAATACTACACAATAATAAAGAATAACAACAAATCCACAAAACATCTCACAACATGGATGAATTTGGAGGTTATTATGCTGAGTGAAATAAATCAATCACAAAGGGACAAATATTGTATGAGACCACTATTATAAAAAGTCAAGAATAGGTTTACACACAGAAAAAAAAAATTCTTTGATGGTTACCTGTGATAGGAGAGTGAGGGAGGAAAAATTACTAAGTAGATAAAAGACATGTGTTAGTACTGGTGAAGGGAAAGGCAATATACAATACAGGGGAAGTCAGCACAACATGACCAAGGCAAAGGAAGACACTGAGAAGAATGCAAGAATAAAGGACAATTATGATAATTACTGTAACAAGGACAATCCTGCAATAATAGTATTAACAAACAATAATTTATGAATGGATACATAGGTAGATAGGTATGCTAAAGAGGTGTGGGAGGGTGTAAGATAGCACACCATCTGCATATATAGGTTTGGTTGTGGATATTTCTACATACATAATTGTAGGTGCTGCATGTATATTACTATAGACAATAGAGCACACAAGGGGCACAGTCATGGAAATTTCTTAGACATAACCAAACACCTTACGGGATGAAGTTCCTAGGTTCAAAGGCAAAGGACCATGGACTCAGGGAACATCTATGTCAATTGGCACAACACAGTTCAGAAAGACAATGTTCTGCATTTTACTTTCATCAATAGTGTCTGGGGTCTTAAAAGCTTGCAAACAGCCATCTAAGATACAACTATTAGTCTGTTTCCCTCCAGAGCAAAGGAGAGTGAAGAAAACCAAAGACCCAAGGGAACAATTAGTCCAAAGAACTAATCAGTCCAAAGGACTAATGGACCACATGAATCACAGCCTACAGGACCCCAAGACCAGAAGAACTAGATGGTGCCCAGCTACCACTACTGACTGCTCTGACTGGGATCACAACAGAGGGTTCTGGACAGAGCAGGAGAAAAAAGTAGAACAAAAAATCAAATTCACAAAAAATACCCGACTTATTGATCTGACAGAGACTGGAGGAATCCCCAAGGCTATGGCCCTAAGACACCCTTCTGAGCTGGAACTGAGGCCATTCCCAGAGACTATCTTTCAGCCAAACAATAGACAGGCCCAAAAAACAAACAATAATATCCTAGAGGAATTAATTCTATGAGATTAAAAGGACAACATTTGCCCAAAAGCAAATATGAGAAGGCAGGAAGGAGTAGAAAAACCTGATGAATGGAAATGGGGAACCCAGGGCAGAAATGGGGAGAGTGCTGACACATTGTAGGCAATGCAACCCATATCATGGAATAGTTTACGTACAAAGTAGCCAATGAGAAACTAATTTTCTCTGTAAACTTTCACCTAAAGCATAATAAAAAAAAATTTAAAAATAAAAAAGAAGAATATTTAATAGCAAAAATTCTCCCCCCTCTGCTTGTTCCTCTTTCTACATATGCTGAATGATGGAAAGGATTAACATTTTTGACAACACTAAACCCAGAACTCATCTAACTCTGTAGCCGTGGATGGAGCTAATGATATGCTCAAAAGGCTAAAGAGAATGTTAAACTGTTTTTGTTGTTGCTTTATTTTGTTTTTAATCAATCCTCAAGTGTTTGTTAGGATGTTCAGAAAAACTGGAAACTGCAGGCTTGCTTGATTTTGCAGAGCTTTGGAGTGGCATTTTGGAGTGGTGCCTGCTACTGTGTTCAGGCTTTGTGAGAAGCCTGATTCAGGGTGAGTCCTGTTGATCCATCATAAAACTTACTCGCACCTCCCTCTGTGCAAGGCTTACTGGAGAAAAGCTTAAACAAGAAGGAAGTCAGAAGGTGGGGAGGGTGGGGAGGGCAGAAGGTAGAGATGGCGGGGAGCTAGTACAGCTGTGGGTCATTAACAATAATCACAGCCCACCAGCATGAAAGGAAGCAAAGCACGAGTATCCCCTTTTTTTTTTCCTTTCCCTGTAAGAAGCCATCTGGACAAGGCAGTCTGGAATAGATGCTAGTAAGGGAATTTTGTTCTGTTTGAACTTTACTTAAAGTCCCAACGTAGACCACACCTTTGCTGTGGCTTTGAACCTGGGGCCCAAGAAGCCCCAAAATAAAAGCTGATCTTTGGGTTTGCAGCACCAGGGTGTTGTCCCAATGAAAGTTCACGGTAGAGAGGGGAGCTTATTCCTGTCACTGGGTGATGGAGGGGAGAGTGATGTACTGCAGTGGCCTGGGGCCCAGTGCCAAGCTGCATTCTGTTTTGGGTTGACTGGCCAGCACTATCTTTGCTGTCTGGTAGAAATGTTAATGTGCTTATAATTACCTCTTTACTTAAAAATCCAGCCCTTATATTTATTTAGGAATACGAGAAACTGAAGGAAATTTTCAAGGAAAGAAAAAAGGAAGAAACACGTACACTCCCAAAATTCTTTTGGAGTATAAAAGCTATTCACAGCTTCACTTTTCTGTTTTGTCTATGAAGTTTTCTTTATCTCATCCACTCAACTAACTGTATGTGAAACTTTAAAGAAATACAAGCAAATTTTCATTTTTCATTTAATGGACAGAGCAGGACGCTACGACTTTTAATGTATTTACTATCTTTGAAATTTTAGTGCACTTTGAGGATAATATAGAAATATATTTAGTTAAAATTGTGTGAACACATTAAGTTCAATTGTCCAATTCCATGTCTTCTTACAGAGAAGTGATGTGCTTCGCTTTGAAAGTCACACAAATAATATTCAACAATGAAATCACATTGGGGTTTCAAAACCAGTTGCCATCAAGTCGATTCCAACTCATGGTGACCCCATGTATGTCAGAGCAGAACTGTGCTCCATAGAGTTTTCAATGGCTGATTTTTCAGAAGTACATTACCAGGTTTTTATTCTGAGGTGCCTCTGGGTGGATCTGAACCACAAATCTTTCAGTTAGCAGCCCAGCACTTAACCATTTGCACCACCCAAGGACTCTTATAGGGGTTTTAGTGGCCTATTATCAGGAATTGAGTTTCCGCTTATTGTTATATTTTAGAGTGAAATATTTTTATTGTGACTGGGTGCCTACCTAGGCAATAATGAGGACCTAGTGATGTGATGAGGATTATTTAAATAAGGATAAATGTGAATGTTATAAAAAGTTAGTTTCTCAACTTCTCATAGTTACATATTGGCCCAGAATTGTGGGCCATAAAGCCACATCTTTAGGTCAATGTGTGAAGAACATGATTCTATATTGTGGCATGTAAGATACTCATAAAGAGTCAACCATGGGAAGCCTTGTTGGCAAATGTTGTAGAAAATAAGCCAAAAACTTAGGCTTTCTCACTCAAAAGAAATAATTTTATCCCCCAAAGGAACTCCATCTGTCTTTTTCTTGAGCATGTAATAAGTGGTTGAGATTTGAGTAGTAGTATTGAGGACAGAAAAAGGTTGTGATACTAAGAGAGAAAGATGATATTTTATACATTTTCACACAGGAAACAGAGTTTCCTATAGCAGTTTTTTATTATTTGATATTTTGTTTTATTATTTTGCAGCATGCTTTTTGTATAACCTAACATTTTAAAATAATTTAGATTTGGTAGAGGGCATAATATAAATATGGTAGAGGAAAAAAAGCATATATTTCATCCTTGAATTTTTAGACATTACTTAGAAGAACAGTTTTATGTTGTTTAAGTTTTAGCAATAAATGACATATGGCATTTTATTTTCTCTACTCTTACTTGATGTATTTATAGTTATATACTTTAGCCTTTTTTTAAATTGATCAATCAGGACATCCAGCTAGAAAGCTGCTAACACTGTCTTGATGTTCAAAACCTTTTTGTGTGAAGGTTGACTCAGAGAATTATGTCAGTTAGATTTTTTTCCTCAAGATCTAACTGGAGCTTGGTTTACAAAACTCAAAATGAATCCAACAAAAATAAGCTGAAAAAAGACTAGCTGTCCTCATTTGTCCTGCTGTCCTCCTTTCAAGCTATTTTTTTTCCTTTGGTGGTAAGGTTTTTGCTTTGGGGTTTCTAAAATGCCATGACTGGCTATATTTACATTTTGAATATTTAGTCATGTGGAAGCTCTAATTCTCTATTGACACAGCTTTGAACGACGTGTTTCCTTAAGAAAGGTCCAGAGGGAATGTTCTGGATTCACAAACAGCTGATACTATCCCTTATGTGTAACACGGAAAGAAATACGCAAAATGTTTGAGGAAATGGAGTTGTTCCACTTCTGCTAGAATAATTTTTGCAACAGAAATAACAGAATCATTTTGAAGACAATATTATTAGGATCATTTGATTAGTTTCTATTGTAGCAGAGGCCCTCCTAGATGAAGGACCCTGATAAAAATAAAACATCATTATCAAGAGAAGTTGCAGCAAGATGCAGAATTAAAGGAAAAGGAATGCACCTTAGAATTACCTAGGGAAGCTTTCCTTGGAAGGAAAGGCCCTCTGAGGCCACAGAAGGGGCTTTAGCTATGAGGGTATATACAGGTCTAGAAGCTGTCCAGGAAAATGAAAGAACACTGGGAAATCTGGGGATGATTCTAGGAAGTACCTGGTACCTGCTAGTCTGTATCACTGCTTGTTGGGCCAGTGTCCCATTTCAGCAATAGCTGTGTATAAGCTGAAATAACTGCAGCAGCTGAGAAACTTTCTGTTCAAGCCTATATTGAGCTTGACGATGAAGATTCTCTTTTTAATGAAAAACTGCTGTAAAGGAGCCCCAGCCTGCACTCTGAATCCCATGTCCAACCTTCAGGGACACCCTCCCCTACCCTGTCCTTCACTCCTGCTGACTGAAATTCACACCCCACCCATAGTTTCTGAGTCAGCTTTCTGGGAGACCCAGATAACCAGCTTTCATATTTCGGTCACTTAGTATTTGTCCACCTAAAATCTCCTCTTTGATGTTTAAAAAGTACTTCCAAATATCCAAAAGAGAGCTCTAGATTTTCCCTGAATGTTTTTCTTACCCCCATCTTTCCTATCTCAATAAATGGCACCACTAGTCCTCTAGTGCCGTTGTTCAAAGAGTTATCTTTGATTCGTACCTTTCTCTCATGCCTTGCATTCAATTCATCACCAGTTCCTGTTGAGTCCACCCATCTTCACTGCTGCTTCTCTTTTTTTATTTTTATTTTTATTTTATTGTTGTGCTCTAAGTGAAAGTTTACGATTCAAGTTAGTCTCTCATACAAAAATTTATACGTACATTGTTATGTGACCCTATTTGCTCTCCCTATTCTGTGACAGCACATTCCTCCTTTCTACCCAGATTTCCCGTGTCCATCCAACCAGCTCCTGACCCTCTCTGCCTTCTCATCTCACCTCCGGACAGGAGCTGCCCATTTAGTCTCATGTATCTACTTAAGCTTAGAAGCACATTCTTCACATCATTTTATGTCACATAGTCCAGTCTAATCTGTGTCTGAAGAGTTGGTCTCGGGAATTGTTTAGGCTCTGGGTGACAGAGAGTCCAGGGGCCGTGTTTTCTGTAGTTCCTCCTGTCTCAGTCAGACCATTAAGTCTGGTCTTTTTAGTAGAATTTGAGTTCTGAAACCTACTTTTCTCCTGCTCCATCAGGGACTCTCTGTTGTGTTCCCTGTCAGGGTGGTCACTGGTGGTAGCCGGGCACCATCTAGTTCTTCTGGTCTCAGGCTGATGCAGTCTCTGGTTTATGTGGCCCTTTCTGTCTCTTGAGATAATATTTTACTTGTCTTTGGTGTTCTTTATTCTCCTTTACTCCAGGTGGGTTGGGACCAATTGATGTATCTTAGATGGCCACTCACTAGCTTTTAAGACCCCAGACACTGCTCACCAAAGTAGGATCACTGCTGCCTCTCTTGACTAAACTCATCATCACAGTATCCTCATTGGTCTCGCTTTTTCATCTCTTGCCCTTCTATAACCTATTCTTCACACAGTATTCAGAGTGATGGTTTAAAACTATGCATCATAGAATCATCCTTCTTGCCTTAACACCCCCCTCCATGTCTTCCTACTGCTCTTTGAATAAATTCCAGTCCCTTCACCATAGCCTGTAAGACTCTGCTTGAAATTTCTCCTACTTACCTCTTCAACTTCATTTTGTATCACTGTTGCTCTTTCTCATTTGGGTTGCAGTCACACTGGTCTTCTCCTGTTTCTACAGATGCCAAACTTGTTGCTTCCTTTGAATCTATGCATTTACAGGCATTGAACAATGAAACCAAACAGGGCTATGTGTGGCTACCTCACATTTATCCTTTCTCATCTAGCTTCTGAGAGCGCCATTCTCCGGCATTGCTCTCGCTGATGTCACTAGTGGCTGTATTATCTTCAAATTTAATGTCCTCTCCTCAATTTCCATCCTCCTTTGACCTTGCTGAAGCAATGGATGTTCTTGTGTATTTCCATCCTTCAAAAGTTATTTTCATGAGGAAACTTACCATGTTGAAAATTATGCTGCCAGGGTTGCTGGATTTTATTTCTAACTCTGCCACTTATTAAACATATGACCTTGAGAAAAGTACTAAACTCTCAATTGTATGACTTATAAAATAAAGCAACTACTTGATGGCAAAATGGATATAAGTTGCTCAGCGCAATCCCTGCCATAGAATGAACATTGAATAAATATGACCCATAATTACTACATGATTCAATAGGTAACTTTAAACAGTACCATTGTGTGTAATCATAAAAAATCCTGAAATCATTATTATTTGGAATGGGAAGAATGAGAACTAAACTCTTCCAAGGTGGTCAAAACCCATTTATTCAATCATATGCTTTATTGTCTCTTTGTACTTGAACTCCAGCTTGAACATAACTTGCTCTCAAAATAATGACTTAAACTAGTGGATACCAAAAGCCAAATTTTCTGCAGGCTATAACTGTGATAAATTTAAAATGTGTTCTAAGAGTGATACATTGACCCAAATTCACTGAACTAGTTCTAATTATGTTGTTATTACTATGACGAATGTTTTAACTGCAGGACTGATACTAGAAATAAACAGGGGTTTTATTAACTTGCCATAAATTAAAAAGATTATGTGGGTTGTGTTTTGAACCAAACATTCAGCTCTAATAATAATAGAATTATTTTTTAAAAAGTCCCAAGAAATACATGGATAGAGAATCATTTGTTTTTAAAAGTTATAAAGGATATTTTTTTTTCATAAGGAAAAGAAACAGGGTTAATTGTTCAGAGGCTGAGATAAGCAACATGCCTGCAAGCTTCCAGAAACCCTGACAGAACAGCAAATGGCCCCCAGAAAGCAGATGGCACAATACTAGTGCTTAGGCAATAAGAGAGGAATTCAGGGAGAGAAATAGAAAGTTGCCAACATTCAAACACTACCTTATTGATGCCTTCCTCGGAGCACTTACCACATGAAATGCTAGGAAGGCATGTCTCTGGAGCTTGACCCCATATTTAAAAAAAAAAAAAAAAAAAGTTTATACTGTTTGAATAAATTTCCTTGAGGATCTTAAAATACAGGAGAGGGAAGGGGCTGACAGGCCGTTTTGTTGTCCACAAAGATATGGGGGAGGGTTTGGCTGGGGCACAGTAAGGCCCAAAAGACACCTGCATTCAAAGAAGACTCGTCCCCAGACACTAAAGTAGTCTTCAGAGGTGGCAAAGCTGATGCTGACCGCAGGCCTGTGTTAATGGGGCCCATTAACTCATCTGGAATTTCATTTCTGAATCTAGACCCAAGTGTTTCATGCAAACTTCATTAAATGTGGTAAAAACCCAACCTAATTTAAAATGGTAATCTGAACAAAGCGTTTATAGCACTCTGCTAATTTTTCTTTTTGGATTTCTCTCCTCCCACAAAGTCTTGTTCTCAGCTACAAATAATCTCTCATGAGAGCTGGGGAAGTGCATCTCAAGGTGAGATCCAATAATGACATCAGAATCACTATGAAAGCCGACTAAAGAATGGGATTCCCGGTCCCCACCCAGACCTACTGATCTAGGTAAGTTTCTGCACTCTGAGACGCTCTGGGTTTAAAAGAGGAGTCCCTGGGTGATGCAAATGATTAAGCACTGAGCTATTAACTGAAAGATTGGCAGTTCAAACCAACCAGAAATTCTTTGGAAGAAAGGCCTGGCAATCTGCTTTCAAAAAAATCAGCCACTGAAAATCCTACCCTGGCACACATGGGATGCCGTAAGTCAGAGTCAGTGGCAACTGGTTTGATTTTTGTGGGCAGAGAGGGGTTAAAAAGAGATTCTTAGAGACTTTGAAGTCTCAAGACTGCAGGATCTGTGTCTTGTTCATTTTTAATCCCTGAAAGTGCCAAGCAGAGTTGCTGGTGCGTAAGAGGCAATCAGTACATTTTTGTTAAACAAAATGAATGAACAGATGAATTTCAGGTACCAGCACTGGTTAGTTGTTCTCCCTGTGGTTCACAAATACCTTCCAGCCCAACTTTACCACCAAGCAGCACTAGAGTCATGGAGGTATTGGGGGGAGCGACTTATAAGGAATGCTCCAGAGTCGCAGTTACATAATGACTGTGAAGCCTTATTTTCCTTCCACTCACAGCAGGAAAGTCACGTAACTCCCCTGAGCATAGTCCGAAAGGAAGAGTGCTGCTTGCAAGTGAAACATATTCAATTTCAGATTTGAGCAGTTGACTGGGGAGTTCTTATTTGATCTCAGAGGAATTAGCTAAGTAGATGGTTGTGTATTTCCGTCAATTGCTGCTTCCTATGGGACAGTTTCTGTGTAGCCTACTTTTTATAATTCTCATCTCACGAATTTTGTCAGTTACTTTGGGCTCCTAGACATATGTAGTTTAAATAGCCAAGATAGTATTACCTAGTGGGAAAGTGTTTCAATCTGTGGCTGATTTAATAATAGAAATGTTAGCGCAAACCGATGGCTAATCTTACCTTTGTGTAGCACTTTAAGGATTTTTCAAGCATGCTTGTAAATAGATAGGACAGTTACCATTTTAAGGTAGAGTCCCTGAAGCACAGAGGAATTAAGTTACTTGGCCAAGGTCACACAGCTGCTTAGTGTCAGGGCTGTGGGGCTCTTTCTCCAATTGTCCCTCCTCTTTGGAACACTGACCCATAATAATAGATATGCATCACCTTCTAATTGTTAGGCTAACTGCAGTGTTGCTGCTGTGATTTTCTTCTTAGTTAAACGTCTACCTTAGGTGTTTCTCTGGACTTAAACACTAGTTGGCAAGAGCCCACACACGGACCAGCTTCAACCTTCCTCCTGTCCCCGCTTTAGTCTTGACAATCCAATATAAAAGGAGGGTTCTTGGGGCCAGCAATGTGTGGTAAGATTGTCTTGCCTCTCCCAGGCTCGCTATCATTGAGGTGAGCCACATGTTATTCATCCGTATCAGTATTTCTTTATGTTCTTACTCCTTCAAGTTGAATTCAAAGCCAGGGTTAAAATTTAAGTGTTTTAAGTCTCTTTGAATGTGATGTATCACCACCACTACGTCCCTCCCTTTTTTCCTTCCTTCTCTCCTTCCTTTCCTCCTTTCTTCTTTACTATTTATATATGTATGGAGCCCCGGTGGCACAGTGGTTGGTTACAAGTGGTTAAGAGCTATGGCTGCTAACCGAAATGTTGGCAGTTCAAATCCACTAGCCACTCCATAGAAACCCTATGAGATGGTTCTACTCTGTCCTATAGAGTCACTACGAGACGACTCATAGAGACCCTACATATATGTATGTGTATATATATATACACATAGTGATGTAGGAAATACACAGATAAATGGCCCATTTCCTCAAGGTATATAAGACCCCTAAAGAAGAATAAAGAAAATGAACAGATAACTCTAATAAAGGCATAATGCAAGTATCAAATGGCAATTATTACCCAAATAATAACATACTCTTAATATGGAAAACTATCTACTCAGAGAAATCAGAAATGGCTTACTAAATGTGACGAGGCCTCAAATGGATCAGAATAAAAGGATAAGATTTGAAAAGGGACTAGAATGGGAATAGATGGCAGGGAGGAGAAAAGACTTATAAAGGGCTGAAGTATATTCAAGAAATAGAAAATTACAGTATATCACTAAAGTGTACAACACAAAGGCAATATCATCTCTTGCAGGTATAGTCCACATACAAATATCCATTATCTATTTTAGCCATAACCACTCTACAGAATTCATTCTTCACACAACAGGCCAAGTGATTTTTTTTAAAAAACACAAAGATTATACCACTTCTTGTTTAAAACTATGCAGTGGTTTCTTACTGCAATTAGAATAAAATCAAACTCCTGACCAATAAGCCACACTGAAAAGTTAGGAGTTGAAGTTTATTGAGGGGTGATGCTTGTGAATGACAAAGAAAGGAGAAGCAAGATTGGGCAGGGAAAATTTTCAGACAATAACGCTAATATGAAACCTGTAAAAGAGGAGAAGAAAAGGCTGTGATGCATTTCTGAAAAAGTCGCAGCCAACCCAATGGGATCTCTGGAGAAAAGTCTACCTCTAGTAGGACTCCCATGTTGGGAAGAAATGGCCAGGCCCTAGTACCCCTACCATGTTCAGTCTTGACTGTTGTCTGCTAGGGAAAATTGTGACTTGCCTCAAAAGCTGCAATGAATCTCAAAGGCACTGTGGTTGGAGACTGTCAGCTAACTATGCTTCTTGCAGCTGCATGGAAATTTCTTGAAGGGAGAACCTAGTGACACATCTCCATGGCTGCCACAGTCTACCCCTTGAGCTGTGCAGATCCAGTTCTTATACAGTTTCAAAAGCAGCTCCTCCAATCAGCCTCTTTTTCTGAGGGGGAAACATTAAAGAGGAAGGTTATTGGGGTAAACTACAGTCCCAGTCCACCACTCATCTATCACTTTGTCATACTGTGGAAGTTTGTATACTGTGATGCTGGAAGCTATGATGCTGGTATTTCAAATACCCACAGGGTTACCCATGGTGGACAGGGTTTAGCAGAGTTTCCAGACTAAGACAGATCAAGGAGAACGACTTGGTGGTTTACTTCTGAAAAAATTGACTAGTAAAAATCTTACAAATACCATCAGAACATTGTCTGATATAGTGCTGGAAGATGAGCCCCTCAGGTTGTAAGGCACTAAAAATACGACTGGGGAAGAGCTGCCTCCTCAAAGTAGAGTCGACATCAATGATGTAGATGGAGTCAAGCTTTCAGGACCTTCATTTGCTGATGCGGCATGACTCAAAATGAGAAGAAACAGCTGCAAACATCCATTAATAATTGGAATATGAAATATACGAACTATAAATCTAGGAAAATTAGAAGTTGTCAAAAATGAAATGGAACACATAAAGATTGATATCCTATGCATCAGTGAGCTGAAATGGAGTGGTATTGGCCATTTTGAATCACAAGATCATATGGTCTACTATGCCTAGAATGATAAGCTGAAGAAGAATGGTGTCAAATTCATTGTCAAAAAGAACATTTCAAGATTTATCTTGAAGTACAACGCTGTCAGTGATAGGATAATAACCATATGCCTATAAGAGAGACTAGTTAATACGACTGTGATTCAGATTTATGCACCAACCACTAATGCCAAAGATGAAGAAACTGAAAATTTTTACCAACTTCTGCAGTCTGAAATTGATCAAACATGCAATCAAGATGCATTGATAATTATTGGAGATTGGAACATAAAAGTTGGAAACAAAGGATTAGTAGTTGGAAAATACGGCCTTGATGATAGAAACAATACCAGAGATTGCAGGATAGAATTTTGCAAGACCAATGACTTATTCATGGCAAATATCTTTTTTCAACAACATAAACAGTGACTATCGCATGTGGACCCTGCCAGATGGACTACATAGGAATCAAATTGACTACATCTGTGGAAAGAGACGATGAAGACGCTCAAAATCATCAGTCAAAACAAGGCCAGCAGCCAACTGCGGAACAGACCATCGATTGCTCATATGCAAGTTCAAGTTGAAGCTGAAGAAAATTAAAACAAGCCCATGAGAGCCAAAGTATGACCTTGAGTGTATCCCACTTGAATTTAGAGACCATCACAAGAATAGATTTGACGCATTGAACATTAATGACCAAAGACCAGAAGAGTTGTGGGTGACATCAAGGACATCATACATGAAAAAAGCAAAAGGTCATTAAAAAGATGGCAAAGAAAAAAAGGACCAAAATGGATGTCAGAAGAGACTCTGAAACTTGCTCTTAAACACTGAGTAGCTAAAGTGAACAGAAGAAATGATAAAGTAAAAGAGCTGAACAGAAGATTTCAAAGGGCAGCTTGAGAATACAAAGTAAAGTATAATGAAATGTGCAAAGACCTGGAGATAGAAAACCAAAAGGGAAGAACACACTTGGCATTTCTCAAGCTGAAAGAACTGAAACAAACATTCAAGCCTCAAGTTGCAATAGTGAGGAATTCTAAAATACTAAACAATGCAGGAAGCGCCAAAAGAAGATGGAAGGAATACTCAGAGTCACTGTACCAAAAAAAGGTTGACGTTCATCCATTTCAGGAGGTAGCATATGATCAAGAACTGATGGTATTGAAGGAAGAAGTCTAAGCTGCACTGAAGGCAGTGGTGAAAAACAAGGCCCCAGGAATTGATGGAATACCAGTTGAGATATTTCAACAAAGGGATATAGTGCTGGAGGTGCTCACTTGCCTTTGCCAAGAAATTGGAAAACAGCTACCTGGCCAACTGATTGGAAGAGATCCATATTTATACTCATTCCAAAGAAAGGTGATCCAACAGAATGTGGAAATTATCAAAAATACCACTAATATTACATGCAAATAAAATTTTGTTGAAGATAATTCAAAAATGGTTGCAGTAGTACATCAACAGGGAACTTCGAGAAATTCAGGCTGGATTCAGAAGAGGACATGGAACAAGGGATATCATAGCTGATGTCAGATAGATTTTTGATGAAAGCAGAGAATACCAGAAAGATGTTCACTTGTGTTTTATTGACTTTGCAAATGCATTTGACTTCGTGGTTCATAACAAATTATGGATAACATTGAGAAGAATGGGAATTCCAGAACATTGAATTGTGCTCATGTGGAACCTGTACATAGACCAAGAGGGAGTCATTTGAACAGAAAAAAGGGATACTGTGTGGTTTAAAAATCAGGAAATGTGTGTGTCACGGTTGTATCCTTTCACCATACTTATTCAATCTGTATGCTGAGCAAATAATCCGAGAATCTAGACTATATTAAGAAGAATACAGCATCATGACTGAAGGAAAACTCATTAACAACTTGCAATATGCATATGACACAACCTTGCTGTGGAAAGAGAAGAGGACTTGAAGCCCTTACTGAGGAAGATCAAAGACTATAGCCTTCAGTATGGATTACACCTCAACATAAATAAAACAAAAATTCTCACAACTGGACCAATTAGCAACATCATGATAAATGGCGAAAAGATTGAAGTTGTCAAGGATTTCATCTTACTTGGATCTACAATTAACATCCATGCAAGCAGCAGTCAAGAAATCACAGGATGTATTGCACTGGGCAAATCTGCTGAAAAACACCTCATTCAAGTGTTAAAAGATGTCACTTTTAGAACTAAGAAGCACCTCAGCTAAGCCATGGTATTTTCAATCGCCTCATATAGACAATGACTGAGGAAGACCAAAGAAGTATGGATACCTTTGAATTATGGTGTTGGCAAAGAATATTGAATATATCATGGACTGCCAGAAGAACAAAAAAAATGTGTCTTGGAAAAGGTGCAGCCAGAATGCTCCTTAGAAGTGAGGATGGCAAGACTTCATCTCACATACTTTGACATATCAGGAGGGACCAGTCCCTGGAGAAGGACTTCATGCTTTGTAAAGTAGAGGGTCTAAGAAAGAAATGAAGACCCTCAATGAGATGGACTGATACAGCATAGCAACAATTATGAAGATGATGCAGGACCAGACAAAGTTTTATGATTCAGAAGTGACTTGATGGTACTTAACTACAACGACATAGTTCCGGTCAGTGCAGTTGGTCTTGGGGATACACTGGTACCCTTTGTCGGCCTCTTTTGTTATCCATCCTAAATTCCCTTGCCCTCAGCTATAACCTAAGCTGGTCTCAGTGCTTTACCTGGTGATGTGATTCAAATTCTCATTCCTCCTGTCACCTGGTACATGGACAAAAACAACGTTCCTAGGTATAGAATGTATTATCTACAAAATACCCAAAGAGGTCTACCTGATTAGGCACCGTGTTATCTGTAGGATTTCCTAGTACACTTTATCAGATTGAGGAAATCCAGTTCTATTTATAGTTTGCTAGTGATCTTTTCAATCATAAAAAATGTTGAATTTTTAAATGTCTTTTTGGTATTTATTGAAATTACCATATGTTTCTTCTCCTTTCTTCCATTGATGTGGTGAATTGCAATGACTGATTTTTTAAAATCAGATCAATCTTTCATTCCTGTGATAAATTCTACTTGGTAATGTTGTATTATCCTTTTTGTATATAGTGGCAGTGTGATTGATTACTAGTTGATTACTTTTGTGTGGCCTTTCTAGCCATGGTCTTGTAACTCCCACTCAGGTGATTGTGTGATAGGGTAATTGTGGCCTACCAAGGGGATTGGTCAGTTTTGCCTTAAAAGAGAGCCAATTCCAGAGCAAGAGAGGGAGGAGCCCACTACCACCAAGGAAGGAGAGACCAGCAGGAGAGACCTGGCCACAGGAGACGGTGCACTTCCTGGCCCACAGAGAGACAAGGCCAGGGAAAGCCTGCCTTTGAACACAGCTGAGGAGAGACTATCCTGATGGAAGAACTGTGTCCTGAGTGTTCCTGAGCCTGAACTGTAACTGGTACTTCCCTAATAAACTCCACAATTGTGAGTATGGTCTGTGAGTTATGTGTGGCCTTTGCAATGAATTATTGAATCCAGCAGAGAAGTAGAGAGTGCTGTGCGAGGGATGATTGGTGTCAGAATTGATAAAGATGGTGGAGAGAGGAGGGTTGTCTGGCTTCCACCTCGTGGAAGTCAGCCTCGTGCTGTTGATCTTGGTTCTCCTTACCACTTGTGGGGTTGGAGGAGGTCAGATAATGCCCCCATGACATTTTTACAATTAGTATGTAACGGAAGATATTTATTAAATGAAATCATATAAATAAATGGGAGTCTTGTACCTCAAAAGAGAAATCTGATTTTCTATTTCAAAATGATAATAATAGCTTTGTGATAAAAACAAACAAAAACACCAAAACTAGTTGCCTCCGAGTTCTGACTCATGGCTGCCCTATCTATAGCATAGTAGAATGTGCTCCATAGGATGTTCAATGACTGATGTTTCAGAAGTAGACTGCCAGGCCTTTCTCCTAAGGCACCTCTAGGTGGACTTGAATCTTCAACCTTTTGGTTAGTAGCTGAGCACTTAACTGTTTGTGCCACCCAGGGACTCTGCCTTGTGAGTCTGGGATCTCAAGTTGTCTTTGAGAGGGCTCTCAAAGAAAAGTAGAATAACAAGGAGCAAGTACGATTTAGGAGCCCTGTTTGCACAGTGGTTAAGCACAGCTGCTAACTGAAAGGTTGGCAGTTCGAACCCACCTGCCGCTCCACAAGAGAAAGATGTGGCAGTCTGCTTCCATAAAGATTACAGCCTTGGAAAACCTATGGGGCATTTCTACTCTGTCTTATAGGGGCTACAGGGTCGTTATGAGTTGGAATCCACTGGACGGCAATGGGTTTTTTTTTGGTAAGTATGATTTATGTAATTGCAGGAAGGACTGTTGATTTGCACACCACTTGTCATATGCAACTCTCCATTTATTACATGTTTCTTTATTTTCAGTTGTAAAGATAAATATTGTATAATGTTACAAAACATCCAGAATAATATTTCCAATCTTTTCTGATTATTTGGTTGGAAACCTTGAAGTCATCAAGAGCAATCACCAGCGCAAACATCAGGCCTAGCAGTCAGACAGGTGTGCAGACTTTTCATCACTTGCCTATGATATTCCGAATAGGAATGTGTAACTGATTGATCATTTCTGGTTGAATTTGATGTTACTGTAAAATAAACCAAAGTCCATTGTCTTGGTCATCTGGTGCTGCTGTAACAGAAATCCCACAAGTGGATGGCTTTAACAAAAAGAAATTTATTCTCTCACAGTCTAGTAGGCTACAAGTCCAAATTCAGGGCGTCAATTCCAGGGGAAGCCTTTCTCTTCTCTGTTGGCTCTGGAGGAAGGTCCTTGTCATCAGTCTTCCCTTGGTCTGGGAGCATCTCATCACAGGAACCTCAGGTCCAAAGGACGTGCTCTGCTCCTGGCACTGCTTTCTTGGTGGTATGAGGTTCCCATGTCTCTCTGCTTGCTTCTCTCATTTATTATCTCAAAAGAGATTGGCTTAAGACACTATCTAATCTTGTAGACTTCATCAGTATAACTGCTGCTAATCCATCTTATTACTCATAGTGATAGGATTTACAACACATAGGGAAATCACATCAGATGATAAAACGGTAGACAATTATACAATACTGGGAATCATGACCTAGCCAAGTTGACAGAAATTCTGGGGGTACACAATTCAATCCATGACACAAATACAAAGGAGAAATAACCGTAATTCATTTTTAATTTGCCATCTTTGTTGGATCTCAGGTTTAGAAAAATTTTTGTCAATTCAGTCTAGACTGCTGGGAAGAAAGGAAAGAAGAAAGGATGAGTTTCAATAAGTCTGTTAAATTGAGTCACACAGTAAGATTATCATTTGGAATGGCCTCAACCTTTCAAATGAAGCCATGGTAAAACAGTAGCATGAATTACCAAAGGGTCACATTTGCCATTGAGTCACAAGCTGCCATTGAGTCAACTCTGACTCATGGCGACCCCACGTGTGTCACAGTATAACTGTGCCCTGTAGGGTTTTCAATGGCTGATTTTTTGGAAGTAGATCACCAAGCCTTTCTTCCAAGGCACTTCTGAGTGGACATAAACCTTCAACTGAGCATGTTAATAGTTTGTACCACCCAGGGATTCCAAGTGCCATGTTACCAACAGGAAAAAGAAATACAATGAGAAAATAAGCAAGTTGAGGCTGGTTTGCAAGAATCTCTTATGGCATCCCACTTCTTATCCATTCTCTCTGTCCTATAAATTGTCATGTACTAGAAAAGTCCCTCTCTTGCATTTTCCCTCACTAGCCGTTCCTAATCTTAAATTTCACTTAATGAACACATATTAAATTGATTCAATATATTAAAATGAAATATACAGACTTAAATATATTGAATATAAATATATTAAAACTTCTTAGAATATTTTCAATGGTTGGTTTGATTTACATTTTTGAAAAGTTTGAAGGAATTTTTTTTTTTTTTTTTTTTTTAGGTCAGATACTCTACTAGACAACTATTGTACTGTAGGCCCATTCCCACTTATCTGGGATCTGAGGCACTCTTTCATAAACAGGTGTGGAACACCGAATAGTCACATCCAGATCCCATGATACTCTCCTCTGGCACAGTTGACTGGGACCAAGGAGGGCACCTCATCCATGCTGAGCCACAGTCTTTTTAGCCAGAATTAGGGATTGGTATTGAGACAGCAATTCTTTTTCTGGAAGGAATATAAAAATGCCCTCTATGAGGACTTGAGAAGCAGAGAAAAGTCAGTGTGCAGAGGGAAAGAACAAAGCAGGTGTGTAGGGAGGAGAAGGAGGCTCAGACAAGCATGGACAGTAGAGACAAGGAGACAAAATGGAGCCCCAGTTTCCAGGGCCAGCTGCATTTCAACCCTAAAATTCCATTTCAGTCTTCTCAAAGTAAATTCTTCTTTCTTCTTACACTGGTTTACATTGGTTTTCCATTACTTGAAAACAAGAGTCCTAGCTATTATAAGCACTTTCTGGTAATCACTGACCTGACTAATCCTTGTTCCTACTCAGGTCTTTGGGTTTACAAACTTCTTCAGTGCACAGCCTAGCTTGTAGTGTCCCTGCCTCAGCAGGCTTGCCTCCATGCCTTACCCCAAAGCATTACTATGTTCAGTTTAGAGATTGAATCTTCAATAAATATCTGTTGAATAAATGGATTCATTGAGTGATAGAGGCTTCAGATTTAGTGACTTGTAAATTTGCAATATTCTCTTTTTCGCATCTCTCTTCTGCCCCCACCCTCACATTTACCCACACACACATACCCTTCCATATTTCCAAATGTCTTTGCAATGGTAGAAAAAATGTGGATTGATATAGAACATGTTTGAAACTCCAAATGGTAGCTTCATTTACCTGATGAGTCTCCTGAAGGTCAGAATTATGTCTCTACATGGTAACAGTTCTAGTCATTTAAGATAAAACTACTTCCTCAAAGTCAGCAGAGTACATTTCTCATGATAAAACCATATAGAAGTTGTCTTCAGGATCTGAAGCCCTGTTAAGTGCTAGGCTGCTAACCAAAAGGTTGGTGGGTCAAACCTACCCAGAGGCTCTGCTCGAGAAAAGACCTGGTGATCTGCTCCTGTAAAGATTACAGCCTAGAAAACCCTGGCAGTTCTACTCTGTCATATAGGCTTGTTATGAGTCAGGATTGACTCAATGGCACCTAACAACAACAGCTGTGCCTGTTACTCCATCTCAATAGTCAATGTTTTCCTGTTTCTGCCCTTCTCTGAGGCACAGGAAGCTGACCACTGAGGACTACAGTAGCAGGTTCCCTTATTAGCTGGCTTCCCGGTGGGTTCAAACAATGGGAAGTATTGGCAGAAGACTGGAGGTAGGAACAGAACAAAGTCAGGTTATTTCTTCTCCCATTCCACTCTGCTGTGGCACAGTGCCACAGAGAGTAGCTACATTTCTCCATGACTACAACTCCTAGTGGGCAATCTGGCTCCCACCGGGCCCTGTGAAACCAATTTCTCCTTTTGCTCTTCCAGCCCTAAGTGGGGTAATGTCTTCTCACCATTGATGGTTTATAATTACTTCTTTTCTCTCCTACTCCTCCCCATACATCTGTAAGTCCTTTGTTAAAATCCTTTTATTTGAGCCATTTGAGATGAATGTTTAAGTGCCGGGTCCCTGATTGATACAATCGCTACCCCTCTTGGGCATAAAAAGTGCACTATTGCACAAATGACAAGTTACTGTCTAGGGTAATCTAAGACTGTGTCTACTGAACCAGTGAAATATATTTAGTTGTGTGTTACAGTTCTAACTCAGTTTGATCATTTGGGAAACAAAATAGCACAGAGTCCTAAGCTCAAATGCCCTTGGTTATGTCCTGGATATGCCTCAACCAGTTTTTTGTGATATCGAACAAACTGGTTAACATATTGGGTCTTAGATTTCTCATGTGTAAAATAAGAAATTTGAACTACTAGATGATCTCCAAGGTGTCTTCCAAGTTTTAACAATTTTTAATTAAATTCTCCATAAAAGGATTGACTTTATAAACTATCAACAGCCCCTGATAACATTTTTTTGTTGAATTCCAACAAATGGAAAAAGCTCGGCAAGGCACTAACTACTTTTAATGGTTACTAAATGAGACATAGGTATGTATATAAAAAAATAGATTCCACTCCACAGATTACCAGTTTTTTGTTTTCTGTTTTTTTTTTTTTTTTGGCTTTTTTTTTTTTTAATATGCTTCACTTAGCATGTAACAGTGTTCTTAGTTATTATGTGTTTTTACAGATTTTAATTTTTCCCCTCTCAGGAATGGAAGATGCATGTGAAGAAACTACCTGAGGCCAGGTAAAGAACCATCTGGAAGAAGCAGGTAAAATAGTCCCCAAAGCTCACATAGAACCTACAATAGTTGGTGATTCCACCAGCCACTATGTGAAAAACCTTGTAATAAATGGGGAACCAGATACTCAGAAGGGTATTGGCTCAGTTATAGGACAAAATTAGTCCTAGACTAAAGGCTTCTCTGCTACTACCTAAGAAAGTTTAAAGGCAAGTATTGAATAAAATGAACTCTTTCTAAGTTAACTGAGCCCCAGGAAAAAAAAAAAAATCCAGGGAAAAAGAATATATATAAAAAGGTCAAATTCACAATGTCTGCCATCCGATAAAACATTACCAGGCATTCAAAGAAGCAGAAACATACACTCCATGATGAGGAGAAAATAGCAATCAATCAAAACTGACTCAGATATACCACAATGACACAGGTGATAGAATTAATAGACACAGATACTAACTTATAGTACCCTTTATCCTATAAAATACTTAATATAGATATCTTTATGTTAAAGAAGGTAGTCAAGCATGTTAAGAAGAGACATAGAAAATTTTTTAAAATCCCCCATCAGTCTTCTAGGGATGAAAAATAGAAGGTCCGAGGTGAAAAATAAACGGGATAGGATTAACAGCAGATTAGACACTTTGGAATAAAAGTTTCGTGAAATAACAATAAAAACCATCCAATATGAAACCCAGAGAAGAAAAAAAGATGAAAAGCAAAAATAAATAAATAAATACAGTAAGAGTAAAATGGGAGCTGACTTCAAGTAGCCTCGTATACATGTAATCACAGGGCTTGAAGGCGAGAAGAGAGAGAAGGACGCATAAAAAAGTATTTGGAGAAATAACAGCCAAGATTTTTCCAAATCTGATGAAAATTCTAAACTTGCTGATCCAAGTTGTTAAAAAATAATTGACTATTTAAAGCATATATATGTAAGTATATGTATATATACCTGAATTTATGGACCATCTCAAAAATACTTGATATATTGAACACTCATGACCGAAGATCAAATGAGTTACGGAAGGATATGATACATGAAGAAAGCAAGAGACCAATAAAAAGACAGAAAAGAAAGAAAAGAACAAAATGGATGTCAGAAGAGACTCTGAAACTCGCTCTTGAACGTAAAGTAGCTAAAGCGAAAGGAAGACATGATGAAGTAAAAGAGCTGAACAGAAGATTTCAAAGGGCAGCTTGAGAAGACAAAGTAAAGTATTATAATAAAATGTTCAAAGACCTGGAGATAGAAAACCAAAAGGGAAGAACACGGTCGGCATTTCTCAAGCTGAAAGAACTGAAGAAAAAATTCAACCCTAGAGTTGCAATACTGAAGGTTTCTACAGGGAAAATATTAAACGATGCAGGAAGCATCAAAAGAAGATGAAATGGATACAAAGAATCACTATACCAAAAAGAATTGGTCGACATTCAACCATTTCGGGAATCAATGGTACTGAAGGAAGAGGTCCAAGTTGCACTGAAGCCACTCGTGGAAAATGAGGTTCCCGGGCAAAGACCTGGACTTAGAAAACCAAAAAGGAAGAACACGCCTGGCATTTCTCAAACACAGCTAGATGTCCTGTGGTTGTGGACAGCCGGGGTCAGCTGTGAAAGCTGAGCCAACCCTACACATTACGTGGATTCCTGCATCCTGATAGCTTAGCCCTCAGTGTTCCCTTCCGACCTGATGATCCAAGGGATCCCTGGCACCCTCATGCCTGTTCCCAGAGCTTGTGTGGAAGAGCAGACACAAAGGGGAAAGGCTGGGAAAAGCTGGAATTTAACCTGACCTGTCTGTCAGTTTGTCCCACTGTGGTAGGATTGCGTGTAGTTGTGATGCTGGAATCTATGCCACCAGTAACTGGAACTCTTCATACATTGCTGGTAGAAATACGAAGTAGTGCAGCCATTTTGGAAAACAGTCTGGCAATTTCTTATTAAATGAACATACACTTACTATATGATCCAAGTTCCTACTTCTAAGTATTCACCCTAGAGAAATGAAAACTGACATTCACGCAAACATCTGTACATTAATGTTCACAACAGCTATATTCATAATCGTCAGAAACTAGGAACAACCAAAATTTCCTCAAGTGTGGAATGGATAAACAAATTGTGGCCAATTGGTAGGATGGAACGCTATTCAGCATAAAGAAGAAACAGACTAGGGATGCATACAGCAATATGGATGAATCTCAAATTCATTGTGCTAAGGGAAAGAAAGCAGGCCCAAAGGGCTTCATATTGTATGATGTCATTTATATGACATTCTGGAAAAGTCAAAACTATGGCTACAGAAGTCAAATCAGTTGCCAGAGCCTGGGACTCGGAGAGAAGGGGATGATAAAGGGGCATGGGGGATTTTTGGAAGTGAAGTAACTGTTCCATATCTTGATTTTGCTGATGGTTACAGAATTGTATGCAGTTGTCAAAACTCACAGAACTACTCTAAAATAGAGTAAAATGTTATATTCAGGAAAATAAAAGAACAAAGAAAAAAGCCAGCTGCATTTTTCCAACAAGAATACAAAGTCATATGAGTGGAAATAAAGATGTGATAAAGCTAATAAAAAGTTGTAAAATATAAATATACTCAGAATGACCCTGTGGAAGATTATGTTTTTATACTAACTGCTCAGAGCCCCACCACTGAGGGAGGACTATACCTCCTGACCCTGACAGCATTAGCCTTGGTCACGTGACTCTCTGTCTCTCTGTCTCTTTCTCCGTCTCTCTCTGCAACATTTGGAAGCAGATAGCCAGGCCTGTCTTCAGAGGCATCTCTGGTGGATTTGAACTGCCAGTCTTTCCACTAAGTAGTCGAGCAAGTAACCGTTTGTGCCACCCAGGGACTCCTTTACATCACTATGTTATTAATTGTTGTGTGCCCTCAGTTGATTCCAACTCATAGTGACTCCATGTGATAGAGCAGAACCTCCCCATAGGGCTTCCTAGGCTGTGATCTACAGGAGCAGATCGCCAGATCTTTTCTCCCATGGAGCCACTGGTGGGTTTGAACCATCGGCCTTTCAGTTAGCAGCCCAGCACTTAACCATTGTGCCACCAGGTCTCCTGTCACACGTCATACAAATTTCTACTCTATTATAGCACTTACCACATGTATTAAATTAATTCATTTATACCCTCTAAAAGATCATCAACTCCTTTAACAGCAAGAACTATATCTTTCTTATCTTTGAACTTTCCATGCTTATGTCAGTATCATGTACATTGTCAGAACAAAAAGAAAAATGTTTATGGAAAGAAGGAGGGAGCAATCTACTTGCACCCAATTTAAAGAGCATCTCTACCTATAAGTCAATTCTTGAATAAACATATAATACGCATATAAAACTCTAATAAATCTAATTACTATTACGTTTCCATCTTTTAGCTTGACTCTAATAGCATCTATTTAATGTGCTTTGAGTTCTGCCTCCCTTTGAGATCACTGTGTATAGTTGTAGAAGTAATATAAAGGTAATAGTAGTTTTCAGTACTTAATTGAATCCTTTTGGCAGAATAGAGTTTAGGAATAACTGAAATTATTAAAGTGTTTTCTCTCATTTGATTCTTACAATGAAGCAGGAAATAATATTCTCCCCATTTCAGAGAAGAAGCATGTAAGTTCAGTGTGGTTATGCTAACACTTCAAGGTGTCAGAGTCAGGACCTTAATGATAAACACTGAACTGAAGTGGGTCTGACTCCTTGCTTTCAACAATGACAGTATTGCAATATTGACATGTTTGGGATTTATTTTTGCTTCGTGTTTTCATTTTTTGAAATGAGTGTTTAGGAGTCCTTGGGTGGTATAAACAGTTAGTGCACTTGGCTGCTAACAGAAAGGTTGGAGGTTCGAGTCCACCCAGAGGTGCCTCAGAACAAACGCCTGGCCATCTACTTCCAAAAAAATCAACCACTGAAAACCCTGTGGAGCACAGTTCTACTTTGATATACATGGAGTCTCCATGAGTCAAAATTGACTCAACACCAATTGGTAAATGAGTGCTTTCTTTTTAAAATAATTCAGAATTGCAAAGGTCTGACTCTTTATTCATTACGGTTTGTATCTCCTTGCCTTTGCAGCCAACAATTTAGAGGAGACGTGTATATCAGAAAGTTCTGTTTATTGCTCTATTCAGAAGCTTTCACATGCATTGCTTTTTACAGTAATAGATGTAGTTTTTCCTCCTACATAAACCTTTCCATAATGCATTTTTATATGGTAGGGGTAGTGAGAACAATTATTTTCTGATGTGTAATTGCTTAAATATATAATGTATTCATCTTTCATAAGGAATGTATAGCAAATTTGTTGGTCCAAGTTCCTGTACCTTATATATATAAATCTGGTTGGTTGATATCAAAAAATTGACCTGGCAGTCCAGAAAATAAAACTGTAGTCGAGTTGGCATTCTTGTTGCTGTCCTGAAGCTTTCCCCAGAGCGTGCTTCCTTCTCGAGTACCTGCCAGCCTCTGGTGAATTATGCAAAAGCAAACACAAAATGGCAAACAGCGTTTCTATTTTCTGTTTTATTTGGGCTTTTTATGGTTAGTTTTTTAGAGATAACAGATTTTTCAATATGACAAATTAAAGTAAGTGATTTCAGGAGGGCTGGCTAGCGTTAAAGTAACTGAAGATTATTATTTGAATTTACCCTTCTTTGGCCAATGTAAATCTAAATCCCTAAATCTAATAGTACAGTGGGAAGGAGAGCACCTGACTTTACTTCTTTCTGTATATGTGTCCAGTTATGAATTTTTGCATTCTCCTCTCTCTCTTTAAGCCTACAATTGTTCATAATTCTCAAATTGGGAAAAACTATTTCAAAATGAATCAATTAAGTGCCAGTTATCAGAAGTACTAAGCATTAACTCATAGCATTTAGGTGCCGGTGCATTAATGCCTCAGTGGGAGTCCTTCGCTCCCTTCACTTACCTACTTTCTCTCAACTACCAAAAGCCAGTTGCCATTGAGTCAACTGCAACTCATGGTGACCTCATGTGTGTCAGAGTGGAACTGTGCTTCATAGGGTTTTCAATGCTGACTTTTTTTTTGGAAGTAGATCACCAGGCATTCCTTCTGAGGCACCTCTCGGTGAACTTGAAGCTCTAATCTTTCAGTTAGCAGCCAAGCGCTTTAACCATTTGCACCACCCAGGGATTCCCCTTCATCTACAATATTTCATTTTTCTAATCAACCCAACATGTCTGTTGGCCACTGAGGTATCTCGCCAAATAAAGGAAAACAAACTTGGCTTTACAAAAGTAGGCTCCAACAGCCAGAAAAAAGTGAAGATTCATTGTTTTTTCACTTGCAGAAGACATGTAACAGCAGTATTTATATAATGGCAGAAAAGCTGGATCTTAGGTGGCAGGGCTGAGAATTGCAGATGAACAATATCATGTAGACACTGAATGTTTACAATGTATTGTCAAGGGAATGTGCTATTTATTATTCCCCTTGATGCCATGAATCACTTTTCAAGATATATTACTCTATCCCATGTTGTTCTTCTAAATTCATTTATATTGGAGTCAATTTAATGGCTCTTAAAATCCACTTCAAAAAGAAAACTGTGTTCAGATAATAAAGTTAGTTCTTTTTCTTTAAAATATACTCAGATTAGATCTTCCAGCAAAATGGCACTCTAGGCAGAAGTATCATGCCGTACCTCCACAACAAAGGTCTGAAAAATTAAGCCAAACAGAGAAAACAGCAATCCTGAAAACCTAAAACATCCAGTGAAGAGATAAAGAACTCAGATAACCACCAAATGGAGTGAGAAAACTAAGAGAGAACAGAGAGCAAGGAGAGGTTCATGCAGAGGTCCCCTATCAGCTAACACAGCACGGATCCACCATCTTGGACTCCTATCAGAGACCAGCAAATAGGGGGTACGAGAAAGTAGCTTCACGGAGCTTCCAGCAGGAGATAGAACAACTGGTAATTGGTGATATACACTTTCCCACCCCCCACCCTTCTTCACCCCCACTCAGCCTCCTCTGCTTCCTGCAGCCAGTCTCTTGGCCAGGAAGCACTGGCTGCTTGGATTCCACCTGCCCGCACTGACCGACTCCCAAGTGTCATTTGTTGGAAGCTGGTGTTGCTTTTCTCCACTTCTTTTGATTTCTTCCTTACCTCTCACCACCTCCCCCCCCCTTTCGCTCAAATACCTGGCTCCTTCTGCCATCTTTGCTTCTTCCTAAGGGGCTGCAGAGTTCCATTCGAGTGTGGAACTGCTTCACAGTCTGGGCTGCCACACTGGTGGGATCCCAGGACTTCTGTTTTGAATTGTTTGTTTGTTTTCTTTTCCTTTTCTTGAGTTAGGAGCCCGTTCTGGCTGGGCAGTGCTACGTGGCTTGGGACCTACCCCCTCAGCTTGCGCAGATGTGCAGAGGGAACCCTGAGAGCATTTCTTTTTTTGTGGTTTATTTTTTCTGTTTTTTGGGGGGCTTTTCTTGTTCTTTTTTTTTTTTAATTTGGTTTGTTTTCTTATCCCTCTTTTTCCCTTTTTGTCTTTCTTCATTACTCAGTTTCTCGTCTCTCTATATCTTCCTTCTCTTCCTGTCCTCTGAATACCTAGTGCTGAATACCTCCACACCTTCTAGCTAGGTTTTACTGCAACACTGGGAACAACATCCTCAGACTTTGTAGCCACACCGGTGGGATCCCTGGAAGTTTTGCTGTTCTTTTTTCTTTCTAATTTTTATTTATTCATTTTTTTCTTTTCTTTTTTTTTCTTCTTCTTCTTCCCCTTTTTGTTTTTCTCCATTTCATAGTCTCTCATCTCTCCACTCCAACAGCAAGCTCCCCTAGTACTCTTTTATGCTTCTTTGTATGTTTTTGTCTCCTGTTCCTCTCTCCTCTCACACATATTCATCTTAGCTCCACACATCACCATCTACCTCATCCATCCTGCCTACCTGCACTGTGTGCTTAACATCGCACCACCAAGCAGCACAGGCATGGCCTACTGGAACCTGCCCTGCACTGATTACCAACCCGCTCTGGTGGTGGCTATAGTAAGTGCCACAAACAACCCATCCCAGCAACTCCTATTCAGCTAGACCTACCCTGCTGTACCATATCTGAGCGACTGACCCTGCCAACTGGAGAAGGAGGAAAAAGTATTGTGCCCACAGATGAGCAAACAACAAAGAACACATGACCTGCCTATTCAGACACAGCAAAATTTTTTAAAAAAGGATGAAACAAATCTACAATCAATAAACGGGAAAAATAACTACTGAATGCTCCGAAGACAGCAGACAATATCAAAACATTTACAAAAAGAGGACAGGATGGTTCCAGTAGGTGTCTAAAATAAAACACCAGATGACTTTCCAGTGGAAGAAAAGGCACTAGAACTACCTGATAGGGAATTCAAATCTCTAATACTCAGAATCATCCAAGTGCTGAAGCAAAAAGCAGACAAAAGTGAGGAAAAAATAGACAAATTCATGGAAAAGGCAGAGAAATTCATGGAAAATACAGACAAAAAAATGGAAGAATTCAGGAAAATAATGCAGGAACAAAATGCCAAAATAAATTCACAACTAGAAATTATACAAAAACAACAATGAGAAATCCAAAAGATAAACAACAAGATTTCAGAAATGGACAGTGTCATAGAAGGGCTGAGGAGCAGATTTGAAATGATGGAAGACAGGATCAGTGGAGTTGAAGACAAACACTTGGATACAACCCTGTTCAAGGAAAACTCAGAAAAAAGAACAAAGAAAAATGAAGAGATACTGAGAATTATGTGGTATACAATCAAAAGCAAAAATTTGCAAGTGATCAGAGTTCCAGAAGAGGGGGAGAAAACAGAAAACACAGAGAGGATAATTGAAGAACTGCAGACAGAAAACTTCCCCAATATCATGAAAGACGAAAAGCTGACCATCTGAGAAGTTCCACGAACACCATAAAGGATAGACCCCAAAAGAAAATCACAAAGGCATATCATTATCACACTCACCAAAACCAAAGACAAAAAAAGAATCCTGAGAGCAGCTCGTGAAAAACAGGAAGTCACATACAGAGGAGAAACAATAAGACTAAGCTCAGCTTATCTGGCAGAAACCATGCAGACAAGAAGACAATGGGATTACATATATAAAACCTTGAAAGAAAAAAATTGGCAGCCAAGAATAATATATCCCGCAAAACTCTTGTTCAAATATGATGGTGAAATTAGGACATTTCCAGATAAACAGAAATTAAGGGAATATGTAAAAACCAAACCAAACTTACAAGTACCATTAAAGGGAGTCCTTCAAACTGAGAACAAACAACTTCAGCTCACAGGCTGAATCTAGGATGCAGGATCGTAAGAACCAGATACCAATCTAGGAAATCAACTCTAAAAGACTATGCAAAACCAAAAGAAATACAACAGGGAATCAGAGCAGTTAATCTGTAAATGACAATAACATCAGAACAATAAAAGAGGGAATAAAGAGTGTAGGTATAGAACCTTCTAATGGAGAGGAAGGCAAGGTGATACCAAGTAATAATAGACGGCATCAAACTTAGAAAGATAAGAGGAAATTTCATGGTAACCACAAAAAAGTTAATAAACATACTCACAAAAATAAAGAGGAAAAACATAAAGTTTCAGTAAAAACAAAACCTACAAAAACAAAAGAAATGAAAAA
>NW_004443971.1:17309357-17361044 GCF_000243295.1 Trichechus manatus latirostris | reverse complement strand
CATCCACTTGTGGTATTTCTGTTGTAGCAGCACTAGATGACTAAGACAGAAATTTGGTACCGAGAGAGAAGGGTGCTGCTCTAAAAGATATCTAAAATGTGGAAGCGGTTTTGAAAGTGTCAATGGATAGACCAGTGGCAGCAACAAAGGATCAGCAGCAGCAGAGAACCTGCAGTGGTAGAGAAACAGCAGTGGCAGAGAACCGACAGCAGCAGAACCAGGAGACCAGCGTGAGATGGCGCTGGAGCTGACCCATGGAGCGAGACAGCTGAGTGCCTGTGTGCAGGAGGCTTCCTGGCAGAGTGGGGTGCCTCTGGGTACTTACCGCAGGGGCTAGGCTTGCTGACCCATGGAGCGAGAGAGCTGAGTGCCTGTGTGCATGAGGCTTTCTGGCCGAGTGGCGTGCCTCCGGGCACTTACCGGTGGAGCTACAGAGCTTTGGAACACTTGCCCCGGCAGGGCAGATGTGGGCGTGAGGCCCGAGGAGCCAAGAGGCCAAGAAACTAGAAAACAAGCTGAAGAGACAAGGGACACAAGAAGCTGAGCTGCCTTGGTCTCAAAAGATTCAACTGTCATGCTGGGCCGCATCGTCTTTCCCTGGTGGAAGGGGAGCAAACTGGACTGTAATGCCAAGCAGTGGAGGCTTTTTGCTGACGTCCTCAACGATGTAGCCATGTTCCTCGAGATTATGGCTCCTGTATTCCCAATCTGCTTCGCCATAACTGTCTGTACCAGCAACCTGGCCAAGTGCATTGTGAGTGTGGCTGGCAGGGCTACTCAAGCTGCACTGACCATGCACCAGGCCCAGAGAAACAACATGGCCGATGTGTCAGCCAAGGATAGCAGCCAGGAGACACTAGTGAATCTGGCAGGGCTCCTGGTCAGCCTCTTGATGCTTCTCCTGTTGTCAGATTCTCCCAGCTTGATCCTTGGATGTTTCTTCCTTCTCACTGCTCTCCACATCTATGCGAACTACTGGGCAGTCCGAGCCCTTATCATGGAGACCTTGAATGAAGGCTGGCTCTGGCTGGTCCTAAAGCACTTCCTTCAGAAGGGAGAGGTGCTCAACCCCACTTCAGCCAATCAGATGGAACCACGGTGGACAGGCTTCTGGCCATCTCTGTCTCTGTCCCTTGGGGTCCCCCTGCACGCTTGGTTTCCAGTGTGTCTGAGCTGCGACAGCTGATTGACGGGCACCAAGAACCCTACCTCCTTCCCTGGGTCCCATCATGAAACCAGGTAGTTCTGAGCCAGACAGCAGGCCCTGAGATGGTCCTAAGAGCTGCCACACACGGGCTGGTGCTTGGAGCCCTGAAGGAAGATGGGCCTCTCCCAGGAGAGCTGGAGGAGCTGAGGAACCAGCTGCAGGCAGGTCCTGAGAAAGATAGTTGTGTCATTGTCAAGGAGACACACCAAGTGTTGGACAAGCTGTTCCCAAAGTTCTTGAAAGGAGTACAGGATGCTGGCTGGAAGACTGAGAAGCACCAACTAGAGGTGGATGAGTGGAGAGCCATATGGCTCCTGTCTCCAGAAAAGAAGGTGTTGTGAGCAGCCCAGAATGAGGCCCAGGAGCCAGCAGCAAGGACACTGGCCACAGCAGAATGTGTGAAAGGCAGCTTTACTTTTGTTTAGGCGATCTGCTGTGGCAGGTTGGCCAAGGTCCTATGGGAAGTGACTGGGCCCCGGGCAGAGACAAGGTTGAGAGAAGGGGAACAAGGGCCTTCCCCACTCCTGCCCCACCCTTTTCTTGTAGTGCCCACACCCCACTCCTTGTGAAGCTGAGCCCTGGCCTGGTTGTGGCTCATGGTGTCCAACATAGTTGCCTCAGGCATAAAAGCCCCAGAGGAACATGGCCACAGCCATCACGAGCAGGTCGTTGAGGTTGACCACACAGGCCCAGGTTGGGTCCTCAATGATGTCCTCCAGCTGCCTGGTTGCTGCAGCAGCCTCCTCCTGAGCAGTGGGTGGGGAACTAACCACCCCACCCCTGCTTATTCCACAAAACCAAAACAGACACTGGCAGAATAGACCTTGTGCTGAGGGCTGGGGCTCTGGGGGAAATTGAGGCCCTGCAGTTAGCAAGAGGGAACTTGGCCCCTGAGCCCCACCTCCTCAGGCAGTGCCTTACCCTCCATCTCCACTGCGTGCTCTGGGCGCCCATTCTGCACACGGAGTGAGGTTGGGCCTTCCAGCTCCTCATCTGCATCCAGGTCCTCTCGATCCTCCTTGCTGTACCGGAGACTGAAAACCAGGCGGTGGAGCTGGGGAGGGGTAGGAGCAGGGGCCAGGTGGGAGTTCTGTTCCCCCACCCCAGGCCCTAGTGTCTTGTCCACACTGGCGAAACAGCCCTCTCACTGCCCGCCCTAGCTCCCTCTGTGCAGCTTGCACACCTAGCCTAGGCTCAGCTCATTTCAACTTAACCTTCCAAGGTTCCCTTAGTCCTCAGGCTAAACCCAAGCTCCTCAGCAGGGTATTTAAAGATGCAGGCCCTGTCCTCTTCCCCTTTCATCACCCCAAGACCCCTGTTTACACCCAGAATTGTAGCATTTGAGACTAGTGTACAGTCTTACACAATTTTCCTTCCTGTGGTATTTGCCCAATTTCTTCCTGCTGCCTCTCCTCCCTTCTCCACCTGTGGAACCCTGCCCATCCTTCCAGGCCCAGCTCTTTCGTCCTGCCCCCCAATCAGCCCTTCACCTGCCCAGCAACATCACAAGACCAAACCCTTGTGTGGGCTTTCAAGATGGCACTCTGTCCCTCTCAGCCACCAATCAAATCCTGTGTTTTGAATCCCAAGGGCCATGCCAAGAATTGGCTTTGAGGCACTTTGATCCCCAAAGAAGATTGTGACCTCCCCCATATCTTCTTCAGCCCACCTCTCCCAAAAGCACTTTAAATAAATGTCATTTAAAGTAAAAGAAAAAAGAAAAAAAAGAAACCTGTAACAAGAGAAATTAATATGTTTCATACTCAAAGTACGTTTGGCTCTAATATGGTATTTTTAAGTAAACATTTTATATAAAAAAGGAGTCAGATAGAAACAAGTGATCTGGGGGTTGTATTATTCACATCTGTCATAGGATTTTTCTTTTTTTTTTTTAATCACGTGGATAGCTGTCATATAAAGATGCATTAAAATCTTGCCATTCCTCTGGGAGAATGTATGAGGTGACATTAACCCAGGAAGCAAAGAACTCTTTGAGTTTTCCATGCCTCTCCTCTGGTCTTGAGTAATGAGACTAAACACAGGGTGTTTTTTGGTTTATGATGGACTAGCTACTTTTGGAGTAAGACCAGTGAGTAAATCTGATTTTAAAAATTACCATAAAAACTTTTCATTGACATTTATAGGCAGAGATAGATGTTAACTTGTAGTGAATTTGAGAGTATAATTCCATCCTAAGAGCCACGAACCAAATCTGAACTTTCCATTTCTGCTCCCTTCTTTCAGCCTTAGCATTTAAGCATTTAGTGTAATTAAAACTGGTGAGCTACTACAGATTCTTCCAATTCAGGTTGGTTGAAATACTGCTGTATCATATTTTTTTTTTTAATTTTTTTAAATTGTACTTTAGATGATGGTTTACAGAACAAATAGTTTCTCATTAAACAGTTAGTACACATATTGTTTTATGACAATGGTTAACAACCCCACAACATGTCAACACTGTCCCTTCTCAACCTTGGGTCCCCTATTACCAGCTTTCCTGTCCCCTCCTGCTTTCTAGTCCTTGTCCCTGGACTGTTGTGCCCCATTAGTCTCCTTTTGTTTTATGGGGCTGTCTAATCTTTGGCTGGATGGTGAGCCTCAGGAGTGACTTCATTACTGAGCTAAAAGGGTGTCCGCGGGCCATACTCTCAGTGTTTCTAAGTAAGTCTGGTCTTGTTTTGTGAGTTAGAATTTTGTTCTACATTTTTTCTCCAGCTATTTCTAGGACCCTCTGCTGTGATCCCGGTCAGAGCAGTCAGTGGTGGTAGCCGGGCGCCATCTAGTTGTACTGGACTCAGTCTGGTGGAGGCCGCGGTAGTCGTGGTCCATTAGTCCTTTGGACTAATCTTTCGCTTATATCTCGTTTTCTTCATTCTCCGTTGCTGCCAAAGGTGTGAGACCAGTGGAGTATCTTAGATGACTGCTCACAGGCTTTTAAGACCCCGGACGCTACTCACCAAGGTAGAACGTAGAACGTTTTCTTTATAAAGTGTATTATGCCAATTGAGCTAGATGTTCCCTGAGACCATGGTCCCCACAGCCCTCTGCCCAGCAGTTCAGTTCCTCAGGGAGTTTGGATGTGCCTATGGAGCTTCCATAACCTTTCCTTGTACAAGCTGTGCTGGCTTCCCCAGTATTGTGTACGATCTTACCCTTCCTTCACTAAAGTTACCACTTACCTATTGTCTATTTAGTATCCCCTCCCCCCACTCCTCCCATCCCTCGTAACCAACAAAGATTGTTTATCTGTGTGTAAACTTTTTCATCAGTTTTTACAGTAGGGGTCTCATACAATATTTGTCCTTTCGTGATTGACTTATTTCACTCAGCATAATATCATCTTTTTAACAGCTTACTGAGGTAAACCATATTTTTACGCAAATACAACATCCCTTCTATGTTTGTTTGCCAATCACCCCTTCCCCACGCAAGGTATTTTCATAAGCATGCTATGCTAAATATTTTTACAGCAACATGTAAAAATCTGGCATAGCAGCGCTTTGCAGGGGGAGGGAGCAGTAGGCAAACAAATGTAGAAGGCCTGCGTATATATATAAAAATACAGTAATTCAGATTCCGTATCATTCACTCATTAAAAGTGAACAAGTCGATATTTTTAGTATATTCACAGATTGTGCAGCTATCACCACAATTTAATTTTAGAACATTTTTATTACCTCCCAAGAAGAAACCCCATACCCATTGGCAGTCACTCTCACCATCTCATTCCCTTAACCTACGCAACCATACTCTGCTTTGTGTCTCTAGAGATTTGCCTATTTTGGACATTTCATATAAATGTAATCATATAATATATGGTCTTCAGTGACAGAGTTCTTTCACTTAACATAACTTTTTCAAGATTCATCCACTTTGTTTAGCATGTATCAGTAATACATTCCTTTTAATGCTGAATAATATTCCGTTGCATGGATATACTATATTTTATGCATTTGCAAGATGGACATTTGTTTTCACTTTTAGCTATTATGAATTACACTGCTATGAACATTCACGTATAAGATTTTATGAGGAGATAGGTTTTCATTTTTCCTGGGTATAGACCTAGGAGTGAAAGTTCTGGCTCATATAATAACAATAATTAACATTTTAAGGGACTGTCTAGTATTTTCCAAAGCAGCCACTTTGTAAAATGTACTTATTTTACATTCCCACTGGCAATGTAAATAAAGGATGACAATTTATCCACATCCCCTCCAACACGTTATTGTCTATCTTTTTATTATAGTCATCCTGCGGTAACCACTTGCCTTGAGTCGGTTCCAAAGAGCTATCAAGGCATACAAAGACTTGGATGATTCTTAACTACACATTATTAAGTGTAAGCAGCTAGCTAGACAACCTCAAATGCATGTCAGTAAGTTACAGAAGTCAGTCTATATACTGTACGACTCCATTTATAAGATGTTCTGGGTAAGGCAAAACTATACAGATAATAAAGACATCAGTGGTTGCCAGAGGTTTGGAGAGGGTGGAAAGGTGAAGATTTAAGAACTTAAATCTTAAACGGGAATTTAAGGACAGTTAAAATTATTCTGTAGGCTAATGTAATAGTGGATACATGACACTATGCATTTATCAAAACATAGAGATATTCATAGTACAGAGTGAAGCTTAAATTATGCAAATTTAAAAAACATCAGGAAGCCAAGGCTTCCCAGGATAAAATGCAGATAGTAAAAAAGAATCTAACTACATTTCAAACGTATAAAACAACCTCACTGAATAGGGTGGGGTGAAAAGGTGCTGACTTAAGTAACTTTGGAAATGAGTGGAGTCTGTAAGACGAAAGGCAAAAGCAACCATACCACTCTATTCTGGCTAATAAAATTGTTTCTGATGGGGTACTGGTTAAAATCTCTAAATCCACTATACATCTATACTGCAATAAAACAAGTGGATGTCAGATGGTGGAAGCCAGGTTTTTCACTATGGATTGGGATATTATAGACAAGGAAGAGGGGACTGTTAGAACAATTCATGTGTTAATTTATTAGAGTTGGAAACATTAGTATGAACTCATGTTTTGCTTAATAGAGATACAGATGGACACTTACAGAAACATTTATATCTATGTGTGTGCATATACACAGGTTAGTATACTCACATATATCTCCTTGCTCTGCCAGCTGAGAAAGCCTAGAAACAAGGACCCTCCAGTGGAAACAACAAGCACAACTTGAGCCCAGATTTTGGTTTCTAATATCATTCTCCAATAAAACGGACCAAGGTTCTTGGAATAACAGCTGATTCTAGGACTGGGGCAGGTAATATGTAAGATGAACCTGGAGCATCTTGTAGTAACAAAAGTATGGAAGTGCTCTCAAAATAAAAAATAAAAACCTACACCGTTGAGGATACACTATAGGGATGTAGGAGCCAACTGAAAGTGCTCCCAATGACCAAAGCTGGAATAATTTGAACAATAAAGTAAACAAAGTAGGACTAGCTTATAACTAACCCAAAGTATCAAATAAATACTCATGAGCCCATACTGATATAAACAAATGAAAAAAATAACTAAATAAGGGAGGAGAGACCAATCACCCTTGCAGAAGAATTCTAATAATTTATGTGCCTCTTCTGTTCTCAAGGAGAGGGACCGTAAATCCTCATTCCTTACGTGTGGTCTGTGCATAGTGAATTCCTTCCAAAGAGTACAGTATGGAAAGGAGAAACCTGAGAAACACTACCTCAGCCAAGCAATCAAGGGTAATATCAACGGCGACAAAGCACGTTGATAGAAAGTACCCTTGATATCATGTGATGAAAATAGGATTTCATCTCTGTGGTCTTCCTCCCTTAAACTCATAACTTTAGTTTAATTGTGAGGAAAAACATCAGAAAAATCCCAATTGAGGGACATTCTACAAAATACCTGACCAGCACTCCTCAAAATTGTTAAGGTCATCAAAACAAGGAAAGTCTGAAAACCCGTCAAAGCTATGTGGAGCCTAAGGAGGCATGACAAGTAAATGTAATGTGGTATCTTGGATGATATCCTGGGACAGAAAAAGGCATCAGGTAAAAACTAAGGAAATCTAAGAAATGTATTGATATTGCTTCATTAATTGTAACAAACGTGCCATACTAATGTAAGATGTTAGTAACAGGGGAAGCTGGGTAAGGGACATGTGAGAATTCTCTGTACTATCTTCTCAGTTTTTCTGTAAATTTAAAACTGTCCTAAAAAATCAAGTCTGTTTAAATACATATATGTATGTATGTATCTGTGTGTATGTGTGTGTATATATGTATATATAGTATTTCTCTCCTGAAACTCCAAAGCTTCTCATTTAGTCTCTTTTCATGAAAGCGTATATTTGCAATTTTCATTAGTGTTTTGTTGTTTTTTTCCAGGAGAACAAAAGAAGAAAGAAAAATATGTATCTCTAAAATCACGGATAGATTTTTCTTTACCACAACACCATGCCACTATGAGGAAGAGCTAAACATGTTGCAGCTTAAAAGTCTTGTCTCTAAGTGCAGCATTATAAAATGGCAGAGCAATAAGGTATGGGCAAATCACTTAGTATCACCTCCCTTGTTTTACGAACAACAGCAAAGTGAGCTCAGATGGATTCTGTGACTTCCTGGACCATGGTCACGAGCCAGTTAATGGTAAAGCTGAGGGGGTCAAAGTATTTTAGTAGTTTCAAAAGGATATTCTGGAGCTCTCTAATAGAGAACCAAGTTTAAAATAAAATAAAAAGGTCTAAGGTTTGTAAAACAAGCCTAATATTTCAGTGTAAATCAATAGTTCTAGAGGTTTAGTATATATGCGGCAAATATTTGTGGGCCAAGATCTAAGATCTATCTAAGTCATCTATGTTCTGGGAATATTTTGTATTTTGGAATCTTACGGTAAATGACAGTACTACTTGTGTCTCTTTTCATTTTTATCAGTAATTATTTGCCTGAGAATAGTTTCTCATTATTAATTGTTAGGGTTAGATTAAGTCTTAGTTTATATAGAAATATAGAGGCTTAATAGGATCTTAATTTCACTATTGTGAGTTATGACACTTTTTTCTCCTTATCGTTATTAAAAAGGTAGCTGTTACTTTAGTAGTATGGCTCTGCAAATATGAAACCATTTGCTGGGACTGAAAATTTGAAGATAAAATTTTAACCATATGAAAATGCAAGTGTCAGAAAATGGAGTAAACCTGCTGCTCCCTATTCCTCTCACTAAGTAAACCTAAAAATCCTGGACATTATATATAAAAGCAACACGAGCTGGCAACTGGAAAGAAGAAGGCAGACTGGCCAGGGACCAGAAGACCCAAGGAATGGCATGGTGGAGAGTTCCCTGAAGCTTCTTTTTGCCTCATGTATCATAGACTGAGTGCTAGAGAATCCAGCAACCCAGAAATATCATTAGATGCAGAGAAAAAAGAAAAAAAAAAATCTCAATAATAGCCTACTTTCTCTAGGAGAGGACAGCCTCTCCAAACAGAAAGCTTTTAGATAATTACCACTCCATTCTAGCCAAACACCAAAGAAAAATAACAAAAATTGTAGCCTCACCTCCAATCCCATCAGCAAAGGCTAAGAAGAGAGCCTAGACTTCCACCCTTCCTGGACTATGATAACAAAGTTTCCCATTTCTCTGACCAGGGTAGTGTCAGAGAAAGCTGAGTAGTAGGGAACTCAGCCTCTAGGTAAACACACCCTTCAGTGTCATTGGAGACCACATGGGAAGCCTGGATTACTCCTCACACTCAAGCCCCTCCTTGCTGAGTTAGTGTCACAGGAGGTGGAGTAGGAATCTAGGATTGTCACTACCTCCCAGCAGTTAGGAGGGCCCCTCCTCCCCAGTATCAACAGAGCTCTACTGGGAAGCTTAAACCCAACTCCTGCTGAGCAGTTAAGGGACTCCTTCACCCTGGGGTTATCAATGAAGGCCAGGTGAGGAATCACTCCCACCTGGCAGTAATGAAGTAGCATCATTTTTCCTCCACCAGAGAGGTGTCAGAGCCCTGGTAAAACAGAAGATTTAAATAAGATCGTGTGTCTCATAGCATAATGGCCAAAATGTTCAGGATCCAACTAAAAATTACCCATCACATCAAAAATCAGGAAAATCTCAACTTGAATGAAAAATGACAATCAACAGACAAAATAATTAAGATGGCACAGATGTTGGGATTATCTCACAAGGATTAAAGCAGCCATCATAAAAATGCTTCAATGAGCAATTACAAACATGCTTAAAACAAATGAAAAAATACAAAGTCTCAGCAAATAAATAGAAGACATAAAGAACAACCAAATGGAAAGAAGACTGTTGGTCTTACACCTACAAAAAAGTGTTAAAACAGTCTCCCACAAAAAAGTGGGTGACTGCTCAAGAAGTTTTGTATACAACAAAAGCATTCTTCTCTACGATGGCTTAATTCTTTACTTTCAGAAACAGGTGGTAAAAATGGCAATTTCTCCTTCAAATAAATAAATGAATTACAAACAAAACAAATAGAACTTTATCAGGCATATGGCCAACTCCTCTATTCACCACCAGCTCTGCTCTGAGCCTTGATCCTCCATATATAAAGGGAGATCGGTATCCTGATCCTTGGTGCCCACTAGGATCCTCAGATCAGCCTCAGCTGAGGGTTTTCTCATTTCCCCCAAGTGTAAAGGCACTGAAGACAGAATCACTTATCACAGTGTACCAGGTGATCAAGGTGCCCTGAGTCTGCCAGACAGACAATAGAAGAGTGCTTGCTTAAAAAATAAAAGATGCTAAATTCAGCCAAAAGAAGGACCTACTCGCTCCAAAAAAGCAACCACAACTTCAGAAAATGATTCATTGGATCAGGGACCATCCCCAGGGCAACCTTAGAGCCATGTGCTGAAGATGGTAGTGCCACCTGATGGAAGGAGCCTGTCCCTGGATCACAACCAGAGGAGTCTCCCCCATCCAAGAATGATTGAATTGAACTGGGACACACTGGCTCCACAGAAAACCCATGAAATAAAGACGTTGCTAGTTCTGGTTGATTTCTCCTGAGTTATCACAATTGAAATCTAGGTCAGTGCATTAATAACTTTGCTGAGACCCTTCAGGCATCTGTCCCTGCCCATCTGGTCTGATCAAACACAAACAAGAGAGGAAGCACAGGGGAGGGTGATTCCTATGACCTTTGTAGGCAGAAACAGGATCCAAGGCTACAGAAGGAATCTTTAAACCAGGAGAAGAGGAGCCTCGCTTAGAGAAATAGGTGTTATATAAATGAACCAAAGATGACCTTTGCATCTTGGCCCCAGGCTATTTATCTCTTCATACCAAGCTGAGGCCTGTTAGCGCAAAAAGCCCAACACCAAACTCCAAATTTTACATATCCAATTGTTTTAAAAAATTGCCCAAATTACCAAAGTTTTAGTCACTTAGAGCCTGCCTGCTTTACATAGTCCATGAACCTGTGCCCAACATCTGTTAGCCCTAGATACAATAAAACCCAGTTGTTACCAGGATCCCTAGCTGCTGCTGCCCTTTGGAGTTCTCTGACCCAGACTCTCCCCACCTTGCTGCAGAGGGACATCGTCTAGGCATACGTAAGCCCACTTTTTTCTTTCCCCCTTGGGTTCCCTTGCCCCTTTCTGGTGGCACCTTGTACCACTTATCTCCGGAGGGCCTCCTGCTGTGGCAACACACTAGCCCAAATAAATGGCTTGTACAAAATTGCTACCTCGTGGACATATCTGTTTTCTTGATCAGTTCCAAACTCCATTGAACTCACTACAAAAGACACTCAAGTCTTCCACTACAGTGTGCCCTCCCCCATTATGTCCTGGCACACTAAGAGTGGAAAAAGGATAATGGCATGGAAGTGCTTTGATCTTCTAGGTTTCCTGTAGGGCAGGTAGAACCTGGAGTGCCCAGAGCTCATGGGCTGGTCTCATCTAGCTGCATTCAGTCTTTTCCATTTCCCCCAGTGCACTGTACAAATAGTATCATTTTCTATTTATACAATGAGCGTAGTTTTATAAAACTTGGCCTCTCTCTCCCTTTGCCTGACTGGTGGTCTTCCCTGGTTTCCATGAATTTGTTTGGGTCAGAGGTAGAACACTCCACAGAGTTCCATATGGTCAGTTGTGGTCCACAGAATACTGGCAACCAGAAGCTTGCAATTCAAATGTATCACTTGCAATTCAAATGAAATGTCTCCAACCTGAGCTGTGGTGCCCTTTGCAGGCACAGAAAAAGTCTCTCCAGCCAGGCCTGGAGCTCCTGTGCAGTGCTGTCCTGGCGTTTTCTGAATGATTGAGACTAGGCCTAAGTCTCTTCAGGTTTCTCTGAGATATTCTAGCATGTCCTACAACTGTTTTTATAGGAAAGAGCAGCCATACTTTGTGAAGGGGAATAGAGCTAGTTAAAAAATTTACTTCCCAGTTGAAGAATATTGTCAAGTCAGTGAAAAAATTAGACCGATTACACAAACCTATGAAGCCCTCAAGTTACCACCAATGGAGGCCAGGCCTCTGAAGTTACAAACAATGGGCTTAGCAGCACTTAATAAATACAGCACTTAATAATCTGAACAGGTCTACCATACCACTTCACTTCAGGATATTGTAGATGTTCTCAAAAAAAAAAAAAAAATGTGAGCCCCCTATATTATTATTTCACGGAGTGATGATCACTTGTTTGTCTTCATGGACAGACACAGCCACTAAAAGATGCATCAAAATCTCTCTGATCCCACATGACTGACACCAGAAATACCTTAAATGCATCTCAGAAGAATGCAGAACAACTTCAGAGAGAAGTAATGGACGGTTTGGATGAAAATGTTCACCTTTTGGAAAGCCTAAAACTGCTTTCCCAAAAAGCTAGGGGATGTAAGGGAAGAGTATGGGAACTAAAGGAACAGAAGAAATTCTTGAAAACTCTCACACGAATGGTAAAGACAGTCGGCTAAAAATTTCTGACTGATACCAGGCTGAATATGTTAAGTTTTCCTACTCTCATTAGAGATAATTACATGGATGATGACAACTTGGAGTTAGATTAAAAAAAAAAAAAAAAAAAAGTGAATCCAAAAATGGAGACCAAGACCCTTAGCTGGACTCAATTTGAAGAAACTCACTGCTGTCATGAATTTAAATGGTTCTTTAGAAAGGCTTCAAGAAAGAAAGCAAGGATTATTTTTAAAGTTATGTAAAGAAAATCAAGTCAATGTAGCACTTACGAATCAAATGAAAAGTCTCCAAACTGAGCAAGCATCTTTGCAGTCTGAAAATGCACAGATTGAAAATAAGACTCAAAAACCTCCATTGAAACTTTAAGTATTCACTGAACCACATCAAGAATACATAATGCAACTTTGTGGAAAAAAATTTGAGGAGAGAATTTACTGTTCAGAAAATAAACCCCCAAAGTGTGTAGAAAATATCAGAGGTACATATCAGAAGTGCAGCTTCCATAGGAAGATGGCCGAAGACCTGGAGAATGATGGGAAAGAACCACTTCCTTCTATTTAAGCCAGATTATCTCTAATGAGAAAAAGGTTGGTTGGCAGCTCTGTGGACTGAGAGAAAGCTCAAGCAGCTATGAAAAGAAAATGGTCACAACAGACAAAAACTGGCTGAAACGGAGTTTGGATAGATAGTTGCTGTCAAGTCAACTCCAACTCATGGTGATCTAACGTACAACAGAACAAAATACTGTCGAGTCCTGTATCATCTTCATGCTCACCAGCATGTTTGAGTCCACTGTTGTGGCGAATGAGACAATCAATTTCACTGAGGGTTTCCCTCACCCTTTCTAGCCCTCTACTTCACCAAACATGATGTCCTCCTCCAGCAATTGATCTCTCCTGATGACGTACCCAAAGCAAGTGAATCAGACAATGTTTTGTTGTGATCCATAAGGTTTTCATTGACTGATTTTTGAAAGTATATTGCCAGGCTTTTCTCCCTAGTCTGTCTTAGTCTGGAAGCTCTGGTGAAACCTGTCCACCATGGTGAACCTGCTGGTATTTGAAATCCTGGTGGCATAGATTCCAGCATCACAGCCACATGCACTCCTACCACAGTAGGACAAACTGACAGACAGTCCAGGTTAAATTCCACCTTTTCCCAGACTTTTCCCTTTCTGCCTGCTCTTCCACACAAGCTCTGGGAACAGGTACGAGAGTGTCAGGGATCCCTTGGATCATGTCTGCAAGGAACTCAGAGGGCTAAGCTATCAGGATGCAGGAATCCAAGTAACATGTAGGGTTGACTCAGCTTTCACAGCTGACCCCTCCATCCACAACCACAGGACATCAAGCTGTGTTTTCTCTCCTTAAAAGTAATTTTGATTTATCTCCTTTTACTTTATTTGCTGTTACTTAATTGATACTACATTTGTTCATACTGGAGTTTGATAGAATTGTAACTTCTAAAATAGTGTTTTGTAAATACAAATGGTCTTAATATAATTTTTATGAATATGTTATTTCCATGTCATTGTACTCTCTAGAACTAGTCTCAGTGTTATATGTTGATTTAATTAAATGGTCTGCTATTACCTAAACCACAACTGAACTTTGACATAACCATGACCAGGTAGTGACATTTGAAACAGCAGAGATCATTTCTATATGCTATGAACTGTTACATAAAATACATATGTTAATGTATTGTTAACTTAATATTTTACTTCAATAAATTTTATTGGTTTTAAAAAACAATACAAAAATATTAAGCAAAACTACAATAAGGGCATCCCTATCTAAATCTATTAGTATTTATATTAGTTTGGTACTAAATTCATAGATTAATGTAAAGGAGTTAATATTTTACAACCGTTTGTTTCTTGTTTTGTACTTTCTTTTTAATTTTGTTACTTTTTTCATGACATTCTTTGCTGTTTAAATGTTTCTAAATTTGATGCAGTCAAAATAAAATTCACCTTTAAAAAATTTCAACACATGAATTTTAAAAATAAATAGATGAATTAAAGCTGTAATGATCTGGAAAATAAAGCGTTGAGGAAGGTCATGTCTCTTGATTTAACATATTTGTCTCTTAAAAAATTGTCATGTGTAAAGCATCAATATAAGCCTAAGCTCTGTCTACCTCAGGGATGTAGGCATGTTTGATGACAGGATAGGCTTCCTCGTGTCTGTTTGTATGATTTGGTTTCATGTGGAAATGGGCCCTTCAGGGAGGAGGTTTATAAAGGCATCTGGAGGAGACAATGGAATAATGAGATCAGTGTTAGTTATACTCCTCAATGGCCCACCAGACTCCTATGGAGGGAGTGTAGTAGAAAATGAAATAAATGTTGTCTATGGGGTCTCTGGGCACCATGAGGCTCCTGGGAACACTATAATGGTGCCCCCATACAAAGCGCTACACAGAGCCAGGGCAAGGAAGGAAGCACTCTTCCCATATCCACTCAGAACACGGTGCAGATATACCTCAACAGAATGCCAGTGAAAACAGATGTCATGATGCCTCAATCACCTCAGGAACAACTGCCTTTGTGTTTACATCATGGGTCTCACAGAAGGCATCAACAGCAGTAGTAGTGGTGAGGTATAGCACTCAGGTGGCCTCCTAAGTGGCAGACACCATCAAAATGGGCAGAAAAAAAATGACAAAAAAAAATGAGTGAACATACCTGGGACCCTCTTGGGTTTTCACGTAGTGACAGAATGAAGTCAACATTCAATACGTTAATGATGCACAAAGAATGCTATGGTAATACGTTATATATTATTGGTATTATTTTTCACCTTCCTCCATCAAATTTTTTTTTACTGGGAGGAGAAAGAAGAGAAATGCCCAGATAAATATACCCACAGTAGATTCTGAAGGAAATAAAGAAAACAATGTACAAAATAAGGCATAGTTTCAGGAGGTGTTAGCTTATAGGCAAATATTGTCTATAGACCAACGTACATATTATGAGTAACAAACAAATAATATTTTTTAATTTTATTTATTTTGTTGTTGAGAATATACACAGTAAAACATACCAATTCAGTAGTTTCTACATGTACCATTTAGTGATAATGATTACATTCCTTGAGTTGTACAACCATTCCTCTCTTCCTTTTCTGAGTTTTTCCTCCTTCATTAGCATCAATTCTTTACCCCCTAAGATTCCTATCTAATCTTTCAAGTTGTTCTTGTCACTTCGATCTCATACAGATAGTTCTTAAAAGAGCACAATGTTCAAGGCAGACATTTTTTATTAGTTAAGCTAAACTATTATTTGGTTTTAAGAATACTTCAGGGGACATTTTGGTTTATGTTTAAAGATTATCTCAGGGCAATAGTCTCAGGGGTTCGTCCAACCTTCATGGGTCCAGGAAGTCTGGAGTCCATGCGAACTTGAACTTCTGTTTTGCATTTTGCCCCTTCAGGATTCTTCAACAGAATCTTTGATCAAAATGTTCAGTAATGGTAGCTGGGCACTATCCAGTTCTTTTGGTATCACGGCAAAAGAGCCAGTTGTTCATGGAGGCAATTAGCCACACATTCCATATCCTTAAAGGTAGCGTTGTACAGACGATTATGGTAATTGCTGTCAATAAGTTGTACACCTGTGAAAAGTTGAATTGTCAAAAGTTGTATGATAAATGTATTTACAACAGCAACAAAAGAATAGGTGCCGAGGTTGTTTATGTACAACTAAACAAATTATATTAATGAGCTAGTGAATTTAAAAAAAAAAAAAAAAAAACTGGTGTTTTAGTTCAGCACAATAATAAACTCCAGGGGGTTCACTCTAGAAGCATAAACTAATTCCAAAAGGCCTAATTAATAGTAGGCGAAACATTATAGTAGTCTAGGTAAAAGAAGTTTTGTTGAAACCCATTAACCTAAGGGCTGATGCATTCCGGAAGACATTTATGAGAAGAAAAAGAAGAAAGATAAATAAATAGGACTAATGTAATTGAAGGCATATATTACAAACTACAAAGCCAGACATGAAAAAAGAAGGCTATTTTCCCAATGCAATGTCCAAATGTGAAAAACATGTATAACATAGTAGGGATTCAAAATTGGCTGGATGACTATTTTTGTAAAAACAAACAAACAAAAAAGTCAGAGTACTTAAAAAATTCTTTCCTTGTCTTACTGAAACTTTCAGCTTCCATGAAGTACATTTTAGTTGGGCATAAAGGGAATAAACAAGTAAACAAATAAGAAAAAAAAGTCAATGATTAATTTCTTTGAAGAAAATAAGGTAAAGTATGCTGAGGCAACCAACAGGGAAAAATAAAGATATTCCCATAAGAAATAGTTGCTGTGTGTCCCTGGTAGGGGATGATGCCAAGAAAAACTGAGTTTCTTAAATCTTACGCTTCTAACTTCTCTGTCAAATACAAATAATTTTCAGACTGACAAGAATGAACGAACTTTGATAAACTGAATTTAAGTTCAAGATCGGTGAGGTGATAATAAAACTGCACTTCGATCCTCTCCTTCAATTCTCCAAAATCGAATACATTATCTACCAGATACAAATGGCTGTCATCAAAGTCAGCTGGTAATGGGCCAAAACTAACATGATGCAATCTGATAGCAATAAATATAAAAACCTTCACTGTAGCCAAAAGAAACAACTGTACAAGTTCGGGGAGACTTTTTTTTTTTTTTTTACCCTGATCTCATCACCAGACAAGGTCACTATAAAATGTGAGCGACGACAGGCTAAGAGACGAAAATAGTAACTGCTGGGCTGCATCATGGGGGATGGGGTGAGGTGGACTCTGGGAAGAAGTCAAAACTTTGTCAATGATGCAGTAGAGTTTGATTGGGTCAGATGTTGTATTTACTTAAAAAGATGTATCCAATTGAAGCATGGAAACACCAGAATCAGAATCACTAGAAAAATCAATGATCATACTAGAAGAAGACAGAGCATAGGTCACTAAGCAGGTGTGTCAACAGTCCAGACAAATATTTACAGACAGCATTCTGCAGTACAGTATCTTTTGTGAATACTGATCACTTTACCTCTAGACCTAAAATTTAAAATATCATCAGGTAGTTTAACATCACCATATAAAAACTTTAGAGGTTTCGATTTCTCGAAAGCCCAGCCTGAGTTAATAGCGGGATGCAGATACAAGTAATAATAATAACATGTTAGCATGTATTAAGAGAAATATAGTATGGAGAATTCGAGTGCAGTGTTGATATATCCCTACTGCTCTCTAGAACAATGATTCAGGAAGTTTAGTACTGGGAACCATAACTTAAGAGAAGTATTAAAACAGGGGGGTTTCCATAGGACCGTAAACCTAATGAAGAATAAAATTAAACATTTATTCTGGAGTAGAAACCCCTAAAGGAAAACAAGATAATTGTATCAATAACTTGAAAAAGTATCGTAAGAAAGGGAGAGTTGATTTGTTCTATGAAATCTCAAGGAGTGGCTCTAAAAGAGATACATATTTTAGGTAAATAGAAAAATGAACTATTTAAGGATTTTTTTTTCAAAAATTAAATGAGCCATATCAAGATACAGCAAGTTAAAAGCTTAGATTGTAATAAAATCTTACAGGGAGAGAACTCAAATACAGAATAATGTGGCTCAAGTAGATCAGTAGGACCCTTTTGACTCTAAGATTTCGTGATTTTACTCATTAAGTGTCATAGTGACCGATTTGAAGTTTTAATTTCATGTCCTTGACTCAGCACTTGAAGAAGTATAGCGTAGGCCAACTATAGAGACAAAAAAAGGACACGCAGGGCAAATGTAATTCCAAAGAAAATCAGTTCTGTTCTCATCATGTCAGTTTTTTCTATTTGCCCATCATTATCACTACCATAATCATGTAATTCTCCTTAAAAGTCTTCAACGGTTCTGTATTTCTCGTTGAGTATAATTTCTCAGTCAGGTGTTCAAATGTTTCTAATAATGAATTAATTCTCCAACCCAAGCTTTCAATTCAAGTCAAAATCATTCTCACCTTTCAAACTATTCTTCCCCAACAAAGCATCCTCTATTCTTAGCTAATTTAAAATACATTAAAATACATAGTAAACAGCCCCGGTAATGCAGTGGTTAAGCACTCGACTGCTAACCGAAAAGTTGGCGGTTTGAATCCAGCAGCCGCTTCCAGGGAGAAAAGACCTGGCGATAGGCTCCCATAAAGATTACAGCCTGGGAAACCCTATGGGGCAGTTCTGCTCTGTCCTATAGGTTGAAATCAACTCAATGACACACAATAGCAAGATACACAGCAGAAAGCTAGTCAGTGAGTAAACAGCAAATTACGGTTAAGTTAGTCAGTGGTTGACTATGCACTACAGCCTATAACTGCATTTGAGAGTGGAACTCCTTCCAAGAGTCATGTTTTTCTCCAACTGTTTAGTTACTAAAACACGGATGAAGATTTAATGCACTTGTCTATCAGTGGGTACCAAGATACAGCCAGTTTCAATCACAGAACAAATACTGAATACCTAAAATACCAGAGATACAACAACAGTACCTGTTCTCAAGGAATGCATAATCAAAGAGGGAAGAAGACAAGGAAACAGAACGTGAAGTGCTACAAGCTCAGTGTGCTAGGGGAGCCCCTAAGAGTGGTGCCTACGTTCTCGCCAGAATTAGGCAATGATTTGTAAGAGGAAGTGAATCTGTGCTGGTCTGAAGAATAACAGTTAGCCTCGCGAGGCAGTGAAGTATAGTACAAGAGTCTTGAAGCACAGGGAATCATATTACAAAGGGCGAGAGAGTGAGGCATATTTGGCGATCTGCAAATTTTTCTGTATAAGGGGGACTAGAGATGAAGAGGTGAGAAGGAGATCATGAGAAATCGTTAATGCCATGCTAAAAAGTTTGGATTTTTTTCCTTGTCTGTAAATGATGACTCAAAAGATAGTATTAAATGTAAGACTACATGAATCAATGGAGGAGGATGCTCAACTGTGGACATCATATAATTTAAAGGGTACCCTACACTCTACCCCTAGTAAAATATCTTCCCTGCTGTCTGTCTTGATGTCTCATGACCCAGTCCATTGTCATCAAGTGGATTCCGACTCAGAGCAACCCTGTAGGACAGAGTAGAACTGTCCCACAGGGTTTCTAAGACTCTAAATCTTTATGGAAGCAGACTGCCATACCTTTCTCTCATGGAGCAGCTGGCGGGTTCAAACTGCCAATCTTTCAGTTAGCAGCTGAGCACTTTAACCACTGCACCACTAGGTCTCCTTTCCTCTCATTACTAGAGATTTGTTTTTCTAGGTCTTTAATCCGTATGTTCAAGGATCCCTCGGCTGCTCCATGGCACTCAACAACAACTCTAAATTCAGTGGTTTTTATACCTGATGGTACTAAGCTATTGCTGGTAACACATCAGTTAGTATACAATGGTCAAGCTAACGCGACTCAGAACACGCCACTGGGGAAGGGGATAGTCCCTGCTGAGAAAAACAGAAGGCCTCAATATACATCCAGTTCCATAAACAGGAAGGAGCTGTGTTCTTAATGTTGTTTTGTAGGTCATTAGTTGGAGCTCATTAAATAATTGAGCAACAGAATAATTGTAGCAAATGGTGGTTAGATCTTCTACCTCTCCCCACCTTCCAACCAATTAAAAAAAAAAAAAAAACACATTGCCGTTGAGTGGATTCCGACTCATAGTAACCTTATAGGACAGAATAGAACTGCCCCATAGAGTTTTCAAGGCTGTAAATCTTTACAGAAGCAGACTGCCACATCTCTCTATCACGGAGCAGCTGGTGGGTTCAAACCTCTGACCCTGACCTTTTGGTTAGTAGCTGAGTGCTTAACCACTGCACCACCAGTGCTCCTTCCAATCAATGAGTCAGGATATTCTGACCACCCTGGTTTAGGGCAGTCACTTCATTAATAAAGATCAAACCAAAACCAAACCTGTTGCCATCAAGTCCATTCTGACTCATAAGAACAGATAAATGGAGAGTACAAAGATAACAGTGTAAGGAATAGAAGGTGGAAGACAAAACAAATGCTCCAAGGAGAGGGACACAGAATGTGTCTTGTGTAACTCTCTCGGGATCTTTCTCTTCCTCCTGCTCCCTTTCTCTTGCTCCTGACTATCAATGTTTCCCCACTCATGCCAACTCAAATAACAAAAGCAGTCAGGTGTGTGTATGTGTGTGTGTGTGTGTGTGTGTGTGTGTGTGTGTGTGTGTGTGTGTGATTTTTTAAGGGCATTGTTGGTGTTGTTGTCATTCTGCTTTCAGAAAATAAGACAGGGCTAACTCAGTAGGCCAAGCCACAGAATGTCAACCCTTCTGTTCCGAGGATTTTTACCCTAAGGAGGAAGCGACTGGGGACAGAACTGACGTGGGTCCTGAGGAAGTAAGCAGGGAAATGGTGAGTTGAGAGACAAAGCTCCTTCTTTTTCCCCTCCCCTTTCTCTTTGTCATAACTAGTCTTTCTGCCCACTTCCCTGCCCTGTACTCTCATCTTGGAGTGAGATGAAAAATTGAAACTACATTTCTGTGAAGGGCAGAATGAGAAATTGTGACAATATTCCTACGGAGGGTAGACTTAGTGAACTACACAATTAAACACAGACAGCTAAAGAATTAAAAGTAGCCTTAAATATTGAGTGCTTTTACTTTAAGAAATTATTTTAAATATGTTTAAAATCAAACACTTCAATTTTTAGACAAAATACAATATAAATGTTAAAATCATGATAAAAATTTAATTCAAGATTTAAAACAATGCTTAAGTTATTTTCCTTGCAGAATTACACTTTATAAAGTTTTGGTCAACTTTTGCTAACTGTAACATAAGCTGTCATTTTTTGGCTCAAAGTTTATTAATAAAAATGCCTTTTAGTGGGAAGACTATATTTTCATGTCTGACACAATGCATAAAATATTAAAGATCTTAAAAAAGAAATGTGATATGGTCCCAGAGAGTTGATTTCTTTACGTACATGGTACCTTCCTGCAAGAGTTAAGATTATATGCCAACTTGGCTAGGCCATGATCCTCAGTGGATTGGCAGATATTATGTAATAATCCTCCGTTTTATGATCTGATGTGAGCAGCCATTTAGTTGAAAGGGGAGTTTCCCTGGGGTGTGGCCTGCATCCAATATATATGGATGTTTTAGCAACACTTTCCTTCTCTTGATCCTGCATCTGACTCTTCATTCTCTGACCTCAGGTTCTTGGGAAGTGAGCCAGCAACCTGCCATCTGACCTGTAGATTTTGTGATTCGTCAGCTCCCACAGTACTGTGAGTCAGAAACCTGCTGTGTGACCTGCCAATTTTGGTATGCAAGCCCCTGCAACCACGTAAGTCAGGAGAAACCTCCAGCCTGATTCCTGACCCATAGATTTGAGACTTGCTAGCCTCCACAACAGTGTGGGCCATTTCCTTAAAATCTCTCTCTCTCTCTCTATATATATATATATATATACTTCACTGGTGTTGCTCCTCTAGAGAACACAGCCTAAGACATTTGGTACAGAGAGTGGTTCTAGAGGAACAAAATCATCAGGATGAGTTTTCTGAATTGGTTCTCAAGTCTGGCTAATCTTAAAGGTGCTGATGCCTCTGCCTCCAACAGTAAAGAGGACACTGCTAATCCATGGTGTGAGGTGGCAATAGAAATATGCAAAATATCACCACCAATGGATCAAATATTTACGAGAGACCAGGCTATGGGTGATTGTATATTTGATACTTTTCAATTTTTTCAGAATGAGAAATAGAAGGAAGCTGGTTGGTGGCTCCTACTTTTGCTAGAAAAAGTGGTGAAAGAAAAGTATGAGCTCAAAGCTTTAGAGTCACAGCTCAAGCACTGCACACAAGACCTGAAAGTTGAAACTTGTGCCCTGTAAGAAAGTCTTATGTTCTTGTAGTAACGGAGCTGATATTGCCTAAAACCAAACACAGAGTTTTATTGTAAGAGTGGCTGAATTACAATGCCAGTTGAATTCTGAACCCTAACAATGTCTGAAGTTCAAGTGAGGGCATTGATTGAGAAGAAATGGGATCCTGAAACTTGGGATGGGAACACAAGAGCAGATACTCAGAATGCAGGGATGCTGGGGACACTGAGCCCCTAAATTCTGTTGAATCACTCCTGCCAAGAGAACCAGCCTTCTTACTCCCATTACTCCACGTTTGTCTGCCAAGCCACTGTCTCCAGTAAAACCATTATCCCTTCCACTCTCATCTGATAAGATTAACCCAGCTGTCCCTGAAGATTCTTTGTCTTTGAGATATCGTCTGGGGCAGTGCTTGATGCAAATGTGTTACAATACATTGCTGAGTGTCCCAGGACCTACTTCCACCACACATTTTTGTTTCTAGACCTATAACTAGACTTAATTCCCAGTGAGCCCCAAGAGGTGAAGTACAGAATGTGACCCAGGAGGAGGTATGCTACACTCCAAAAGAACTGATTGATTTTTCTAATATATACAAACAGAAACCTGGGGAATATGTGTGGGAATGGCTATTAAGGGTGTGGGATAATGGTGCAAAGAACATAAAGTTGGATCAGTCTGAGTTTATTGATATGGGCCAACTAAGGACAGATGCTTCATTTAGTGTTTCAGCTCGAGAAGTTAGAAAAGGGTCTAATAGTTTATTTGGTTGGTTCACTGAAGCATGGATTAAGTGGTGGCCTACACTAAATCAATTCAAAATGCCAGATCTGCTTTGGTATTCTGTAGAAGAAGATATCCAAAAGCTTAGGGAAATTGACATGCTAAAGGTTGGACCCACAGACCCACCCATGCAGTGTCCAGAGACAACTTTTACCACAACAGTAAGGAATAAATGTGGGAAGGGAGCCTGAGCATCCTTGAAGACTGCTGTAAGTGCTATTTTATGTAAGTCATATTGGACAACGGGAACTGCCCTAACTGCATTAAGACACCTAACTACAATGGGGCTGATTAGACCCCATGATGGTAGGGGACAAGTGGCAGCACTTCATCGACAAAAACAAGGTGGGAGTGGTTAGGGTAATGGACAGCAGAGTCTGTGCAATTATCAAAATTGTCTGACTCATATGGACTTATGATGTTGGCTACCAGGTCTTCAAACTGGTTTGTTCTGGTTGGACCCCCTGCTAAGAATGTGCATTTCCACTGCAGATATACTGAATCAGAATCTACATTTTAACAAGATCCCCAGGTGATTCTTGTTTATACAGAAAGTCACCTGGGGATCTTTTTAATATGTAGATTCTGATTCAGTATATAAAAGGTGGAAATGCAAATTCTAAGCAGGGGATTGAACTGCTGAAATGAACTGGTTCGAAGTACTATTGGCTACATAGTCATGGTGACCCTAGGAGTGAAATAGAAGGGCAATCTATGAATATTTACTTGATCTTTACAAGCAGAAGAATTCTAGGTCAAGTGAACAGCAATCTAACTTGAATTGCTAGAATAGAAAGTCATTGTGCCTCAAGCAATGCCCAGACTTGAGCCAGTTTACTGAGCCACACCTGTTGAATGAAGGGGAAGCCAGATCTTCTTGAGAAAGGACCCCACTGCACTGCCAAAAATGTACACTGGTAATCATTTTCCCAGCCTTCCCCAAAGGGATCTACAGCCTTTTACGAGAGTGATTGTTCACAGGGAAAGGAAATAATCAAACTTTTGGGGGATTACTGGACACTGGTTCTGAATGGATACTAATTCCAGGAGACCCAAAACATCATTGTGGCCCACCTATCAGAAAAGAGGCATATGGAGGTGATGTTATCAACAGAGTTGTAGCTCAGTCTCATCTCACAGTAGGCCCAGTGAGTCCCTGAACCCATACTGTAGTGATTTGCCAAGTTCCAGAATGCGTAATTGGAATAGACATACTCAGCAACTGTTAGAGCCCCCACAGTAGATCCCTGCCATGTGGAGTAAGGGCTATTATAGTAGGAACAACCAAGTGGAAGTCATTAGAACTGCTCCTACCTAGGAAAATAGTAAGCTGAAAGCAATATCGAATTCCTGGAGGGATTGCAAAGATTAGTGCCACCATTAAGGACTTGAAGGATACAGGAGTGATGATTCTCACTACATTCCCACTCAGCTTGCCTAGTTGGCCTATGCAAAAAAACAGATGGATCTTGGACAATGACAGTGGACTACTATAAACTTAACCAGGTGGTGACTCTAATTGCAACTGTTGTTTCAAATGTGTTTTCATTACTTGAGCAAATTAATACACTTTCTGGTACAGCTATTGATCTGGTCAATGCCTTTTTCTCAATTCTGGTTTTGAAGGAACCCGAGAAGCCGTTTGCCTTCAGCTGTCAAGGCCAGCAATACACCTTCACTCTCCTACCTCAGAGGTATATCAACTCTCCAGTTCTGTCATGAGTTAGTCAGCAGGAAACTTGTTCGCCTTTACCTTGCACAAAACATCACACTAGTCCATTACATTGATAACGTTATGCTGATTAGACCTAGAAAGGAAGAAGTATCAATAACTCTACACTTATTGGGAAGACATCTGCAGGCTAAAAGGTGGGAAATTAATCTGACAAAAATCAGACACCTTCCACCTCAGTGAAATTTCTAGGGATCCAGGGGTGTGGGGCATGTGAAGATATTCCTTCTAAAGTGAAGGATAAGTTGCTACGTCTGGCCCCTGCTACAACTAAAAAGGAGGCACAATGCCTGGTGGGCCTCTGTGGATTTTGGAGGCAACATGTCCCTCATTTGAGTGTGCTACTCTGGCCTATTTATCAAGTGACTCTAAAATATGATAGTTTTGAGTGGGGCCCAGAATAAGAGGAAGTTCTGCCACAAGTTCAGGCTGCTGTGCAAGCTGCTCTGCCACTTAGGCCATATGATCCAATGGTGCTTGAAGTGTCAGTGGCAGATAGAGATGCTGTTTGGAGTTTATGGCAGGCTCTGTTGGTGAATCATAGTGCATACACTTAGGATTTTGGAGCAAAGCTCTGGCATCCTCTGTAGATAACTACTCTCCTTTTGAGAAACAGTTTTTGGCTTGTTATTGGGCCTTAGTAGTGACTGAACATTTAACCATGAGCAACTAAGGCACTATGTGGTCTGAGCTGCCCATCATAAAGTGGGTGTTGTCTGACCCACAGAGTTATAAAGTCAGACATGCACAGCAGCACTCCATTATTAAATGGAAGTGTTATACATGAGATCAGGCTCAAGCAGGACATGAAGGCACAAGTTACATGAGGAAGTGGCCCAAATGCCTATGGTCCCCACTCCTGTCACATTACCATCCAGCCAAACCATTGCCACAGCCCATGAATCAGTATATTATCATACATCTGGCCATATCTCCTTCCAAGCAAAATGAGCAACCAGGTAGACTGCTCAAAGTTCTGCTTACTGGGAGGATTTCACTTCACCACTGTTCTTCAGGGAGGTCCCAGTAAGAGGCTGCAGTGCTGTTGCTGTCCACTTCTGAATGGTGCCTGCATATTGTGCAAAAACGTCTGTAAACCAGGCACAAGTTTTCTCTTAGTCAACTGATCGTAAGGAACTTCCCATGATGCCAGGTACAGACTGGCACCCAGCCACTTTGGATTCCTCATACCTCTGGATCAAAAGGCAAAGAAGGGAGTTACTGTATTGGCTGGTGTGAATGATCCTTATTACCAAGGGGAAATCGGATTGATATTACATAATGAATATAAAAAAGAATATGCCTGGAATACAGGTGATCCCTTAGGATGCCTCTTACTACTACCATGCCCTACAATAAATGTTAATGGAAAACTACAGAAACCCAATTCTGATATGACTACTGATGGCCCAAACCCTTCAGGAATGAAGGTTTATATCACCCCATCAGGCAATTAACCACTAACAGCTGAAGTGCTTGCTGAAGGCAAAGGGAATACAGACTAGGTGGTGGAATAAGGTAGTTCTAAATACCAGCTACAACCATGTGACCAGTCACAGAAATGAGGACTTTCTTTTTTAGTATTTCTTCCTTGCTTTCTTATATGTGTATGTGGACATATATACTCACTCCTCACTTATCAACATGGTTAGTTTCCAAAGACCAGGTGATCATTATGTGAAAATTGGCATTATGCAAAAATTGAGGAAAACCACATCAGATCACACAATGGAGGATGACAATATCATTACATAACTGTGAAATTACATTATTACATAACTGCAAAATTACATCATTATGTGATTGCCAAATTACTCATTACATTACTGCCAAAATACATCAACACATATCTTCAAAATTACATCATTACATAACTGCCAAATTATATCATTACATAACTGCCAAACCACTGCGAATCATGACTCAGCCAAGGTGACACATAACCATAACCATCACAGCCAGTGTTACTCTTGCCCCTCACCTCAGTACTCATTACTGCCAGATGTACATTGTTAATGCACGAAATAGTCCGATAGTAAATTTTTTACTATTGTCATACATGGTAAATCTCAGATAACAAGAGTCAATAAATGAGGAGTAGGGGTGTGTGTGTATATATATATATATATGTACAGCAAATATCTTTGTTTTCTTCCCTCTCTTATTCCATTACTTATTATAAAATGTAAGAAGTAAACGGGGCTAGGTGTTTTTGGTTGTACGCATTTTAGTTGTATCATGTTAAGTGCAAGTATGACTTTATTTAGAGATTATGTACAGTTAAAGGAGATGTGTACAGGTGTCAAGTTGACAAGAGTTGACTGTTATGGTTAAGGTTATGTGTCAACTTGGCTAGGTCATAATTCTAAGTGGTTTAGCAGATATTATATAATCATCCTCTGTTTTGTCATCTGATGTGAGCAGCCAGTTAGCTGAAAAAGGAGTTTCTTAGTATTTCTTCCTTGGGAATGTGGCCTGAATTCAACATATATGGATGTTCTGGCAAAGCTTGCCCTCTCTCGATCCTGTATCCAACTTGTCATCCTCTGACCTTCAGTTCTTAGGGTGTAAGCCAGCAGCCTGCCATCTGACCTGAAGATTTTGGGATTTGCCAGCTCCCAAAGCCCCATGAGCCAGCAGCCTGCTCTGATCTGCAGATTTTGGGTTCATCAGCCCCCACAACCACATGAGGTAGGAGAAGCCTGATGACTGACCCACGGATTTGGTCTTGAAGCCTCCACAATTGTATGAGCCATTTCCTTGAACTAAATCTCTCTCTCTCTCTCTCTCGGTGTATATATGTGTGTGTGTGTGTATGTATACATACATGCTTCACTGCTTTTGCTCCTCTAGAAAACCTAGACTAAGACACTCCCTAATCAAAACAGATACGTTCTGTCATCTCTGAAATCAAAGCTCGGATTTAGGCTCCTTGACATTAACCAATCTGTGCAATAAACCAACAATTGTTTTAATTCATGTTTCTAATAACTACAAGGTTTAATATGCAAGAAATCAATTAATAAATTCAACGTCAGTATTAAACTATTAAATTTTCTAAAAATTATATGAATCCAATGAAAAATACATTCTCTTCATCAAAACATAATAAGTAAAAATTAACTCTTCTAGGTAAGAGAGTGTAAATGCTTTTAAAAGACAATTTTAATACGATAATAAAATACTAATTTAAAAGATGTTACTGTTGTTAGGTGGTGTCAAGTTGGTTCTGACTCATAGCGACCCTATACACAAAGGAAACACTGCCTGGTCCTGCACCATCCTCACAATCATTGTTATGTTTGGGTGCATTGTTGCAGCCACTGTGTTAATTCGTCTCATTAAGGGTCTTCCACTTTTCTCCTGACCCTCTTCTTTACTAAGCATGATGTCCTTCTCCAGGAACTGGTCCCTCATGATAATATGCCCAAAGTATGTGAGATGAAGTCTCGCCATCCTCTCTTCTAAGAAACATTCTGGCTGTACCTCTTCCAAGACAGATTTGTTCGTTCTGGCAGTTTGTTCTTCTGGTACATTTGATACTCTTCGCCAGCACCACAACTCAAAGACGTCAGTTATTCTTCGGTCTTCCTTATTCATTGTCCAGCTCTTGCATGCATATGAGGTGATTGAAAACACCATGGCTTGGGTCAGATGAACCTTAGTCCTTTTTCAACACTTTAAAGAGGTCTTTTGCAGCAGATTGGTCCAATGCAATACATTGTTTGATTTCTTGACAGCTGCTTCCATGGGCATTGATTGTGGATTCAAGTAAAATGAAAACCTTGACAACTTCAAACTTTTCTCCGTTTATCATGATGGTGCTTATTGGTCCAGTTTTAAGGATTTTTGTTTTCTTTGTTAAGGTGCAATCCATATGAAGGCTGTAGTCTTTGATCTTCATCAGTAAGTGCTTCAAGTTCTCTTCACTTTCAGCAAGCAAGGTTGTGTCATCTGTATATCACAGGTTGTTAATGAGTCTTCCTCTAATCCTGATGCCCCATTCTTTAAATAGTCCAGCTTCTCATATTACTTGCCCAGCATACAGATTGAATAAGTATGGTGAAAGGATATAACCTTGACACATATCTTTCCTGATTTCAAACCATACAGTATCCCTTTGTTCTGTTCAAATGACTGCTTCTTGGTCTATGTACAGGTTCCTCATAAGCACAATTAAGTGTTCTGGAATTCTTGGTCTTTGCAATGTTACCCATAATTTGTTATGATCCACACAGTCAAATGCATTTCCATAGTCAATAAAACATAGGTAAACATCTTTCTGTTATTCTCTCCTTTCAGGCAAGATCCATCTGACATCAGCAGTGATATCCCTCATTCCACATCCTCTTCTGAATCTGGCCTGAATTTCTGGCAGTTCCCTGTGGATGTACTGCTGCAACTGTTTTTGAATTATTGTCAGCAAAATTTTACTTGCATGTGATATTAATGATACTGTTCAATAATTTCTTCATTCTGTCGCATCACCTTTTTTGGAATGGGCACAAATAGAGATCTCTTCTAATCAGCTGGCCAGTGTTATGGATTGAATTGTGTCCCCCGACAATATGTGTCAACTTGGCTAGGCCATGATTTCCAATATTGTGTGATTGTCCACCATTTTGTCATCTGATGTGATTCTCCTACATGTTGTAAATCCTGCCTCTATGATGTTAATAAGGCAGGATGAGAGGCAGTTTTGTTAACGAGGCAGGACTCAATCTACAAGATTAGGTTGTGTCTTAAGTCAATCTCTCTTGAGATATAAAAGAGAGAAGGCAGCAGGAAGTCATGGAGACCTCATACCACCAAGAAACAAGAGCCAGGAGAAAAATGTGTCCTTTGGACACGGGGTGCCTGCACTGAGAAGCTCCTCAACTGGGGAAGATTGATGATAAGAATCTTCCTCCAGGGCCGACAGAAAGAAAAAGCCTTCCCCTGGAGCTGGCACCCTGAATTCAGACTTCTAGCCTCCTAGACTGTGAGACAATAAATCTTTGTTTGTTAAATCCATCCACTTGTGGTATTTCTGTTAAAGCAGCAGCAGATGCTTAAGACAGTCAGGTAGCTTTCTTCCAAATTTCTTGGCATAGATGAGTGAGTCCAGTGTTGCATCCATTTGTTAAAACATCTCAATTGGTATTCTGTCAAGTCCTCTTTGTTTTCCATAAGCAAGGTTGTGTCATCTGCATTTTGCAGGTGGTTAATGATTCTTCCTCCAATTCTAATTTAAAAGATACATATTATTAATCCCAAATATCAGCTGTTAAAGTGGTGTTCAGAAAATGTAAATGTTTGAAACAACAAATTCCCACAATTTAGAATCTAGCACAGTTAAATATCTAAGAAGCAAATTGATATCCTTAAAAATTTTGTGTTACAAATGAATAACAGGTCAGTATTTTTAACTCTAACACCTTCAATGCAATAATGAGGTTTTTGCACTTTTTTCTAAGAATGTGTCTGCTTAATTATTTTTCCTAGGCAGGGGAAAAAAAAGGTGTTAGGAACCAGATGAACAAGCATGCATCAACCATTAAAACTATGACACTCTTCAAATAGAAATAGTCAAAAACCATTCTAACTTATGACACCCTTCAAAGTAATAGTCAAAAACCATTTTCCCTGGTCTCTTTATTTTGCTGTACTGTATGTTGTGTCTTCTCTATCAAGTTGCTATGGGTCTTCAAAGATTTTAACATTTGGTTTTGATTTCCACAACACAATTCATGACTTAAAGGCTCCATCGGGTATGCTACAGGTTCAGTTGCCCATTCCATAGCGCTGTGCCAAAATCATTACTCAGCTGCCGTAACTGATAGTTTCATTCATTCTCTAAAGACAGACCATTGTATTCTTTTTGGGTTATTGGTGTTGAATAAGTATGTTTGTCACAAATTGACTGAATAGCTCAACATTCCTAGGACCACATTTTTTGTGATATGGGCACATCGATAGCTAAACTGGTGTGTGCAATAAAAGAGCTCACCCTTAGCAGTAGTAATAAAAGCTTCAGTTCAGAAAAAAAGACACATAAATACACTGACTGAAAAGTCTTCACACATATTGGAGGTATAAAATGAGGTTTATCAGGAAGGCTCAGTCCCTCGAGAAGAACATCGTGCTTGGTAAAGTAGAGGGTCAGTGAAAAAGAGTAAGACCCTCAACGAAATGGATTGACACAGTGGCTACAACAATGGGCTCCAAAGCATAACAAGGATTGTGAGGATAGCTCAGGACTGGGCAGTGTTTAGTTCTGTTGTACATAGGGTCACTATGAGTTGGAACCGACTAGAAGGCATCAAACAACAACAACAACGCTGGATAGGAGTCTGCCAAGAGTCATGTCCACTCATTCTTTTTCAATGCCTGATACAAATGAAAAAGAAAGAACTCTTCTTATTCATGAGGTCCTAGCAATCTGATTCTGCAAATAATATTCATGAGATAGAATAATGTGTGCATGCTATAAATTCAGCAGGTGGGATGAGATAAGTTTGAGAAGATAATGGAACACTTTTGCTGATGCTTGAGTTGGGGAAGAGACATCAGATAAACAATTACTTAGTTCTAATTATGCACTAAGCACTTTGACATATAATATTTCATTTAAACTTCTCATCTTCCCTAGGCATTGTATTTGATCCCCTTTTAAGGAACTAAAGCCGACAGAATGAAAGTAAATTTCTCTAAGATCACACTGCTAATAAGTAGCAGAGATGGGATATGAATAAACTCTATCTAACTCTAAATTCTTTCAGATTTCTGCTGTACCAACAAAAAGAACTCCCTAACTCTATGCTGGCTTTGCAATATTGAGGACAATACATAATGCACCACAAATGAAATAAAGGTTAGATCCACGAAAGAGTTAGACTGTAGTATTGCAGGGGTCTTTGCAACAGGGTGTTCATTTTTTAAAAGAGTATGAATCTCCAGATACTCTTTGAGGCTACATGCATAGAATACCTCAGTCGTCTCGCTGGAAAAGTGATGAAGGACCAGCCCCAGGAAATTCCATTTCTTATGCTTACATGGCCTCATCATAGGCAAAGATCTGCATTGACTGGTCTTACCAATCATATTAGGTGAGGCAGGCGTGAAAAGGCATAAAATTGCCTAAAACCCTTTTTCTTGAAATATGTATTTTTTGACAGGGTTAAAATCAATATCGGAAGTACTTGCATTTTATTTTGAAATAGTCAGAAATACCTTTAAGAAATGGAACGGGACCATTACAGTCTTCACATTTGGTGTTATTTGAAATTGTCCCCTGGCAATCCTATGTTCTTGTGTACAACACAGCATATTCAAAATAGTTGTGGCAGAACAGATGTACATATCAGAGTCAGATTTTAAAAGTGGATGAAATGAAATAGCAGTATTGTTTCATCAAATCTTCCAGCCCCAGGAGCAAATGATAAGACATGCTTTTTCTTTTTTTCTTTCCATTTGTAGGTGCAATCATTTACAACTAAATGGCACGAATGTCTCTCACACGAGCAGTTAATACGCACTAGAATTTTCCCAGTAACCAGATGGCATGCATTTCATACCAAGCTTGTTGAAATAAGAACTAAAATCATCTGCCAATAAGTTGCATGGAAGTTTTCCACAGTCTCCTTAGGCAACCCGATTTAAGATTTTGAATTTTTTAGGTCAATAAGAGCTCCATGGGAGAAAGATGTTGCAGTCTGCTTCTGAAAAGATTACAACCTTGGAAGTCCTATGGGGCAGTTCCACTCTGTCCTACAGGGTCACTACGAGTTGGAATTGACTTGATGGCAGTGGGTCTGGTTTGGTTTGGAAGCTCATAAATATTCAGTTCTCAGTGACTCACTTCCAGGGCTGTGGTGGAGTAATTATAGAATAATTATAGTTAGCCATCAATGAAAATATTCTGACTATAGCTCACATTAGGTTATGATTTTCTTTTCCTACCTTATTATCTTCCTCCTGTTTTTCAATACAATTATTACTCAGAGTGCCACCTAAAGAAAAGTAGATGAACCTAAAAAGCAATGGACAATGTTATTTTCTTTGACTAGAGACATCATGAGTCCAAAACTTCAGCGAATTCATGGAAGTATAGAAGTTGTACTTAATATGTTTTGAATGTAGTAAACATTGTTCTGGCCTGAACAGCACTCACTGCCCCAGCATCTGTTGCTGGAGCTCTAATATTCCTTGGGACAATATCCTTACCCCATACCCATCCCTAGCTGGAGGGGGATCATGTGATCTAGATTGCCTAATCAGAACTTCACCGCCAACTAGTCATAGGAATTGCATCCAGGAAGGTCACGTGTCCCAGGCAGGCCAATCAGAGCCAGTGAGACACAACTGTGGGATTTCTGTTGAAGTTGTTAGGGAAAAGCATCTTTCTTTTGCTTTAAACTTGAAGCATACAGGATGTAAACATGGAGATGTTGGTGGACATCCTGTTAACATGTAAGGGAGTTTACTTGGGAATAAAGCCAAAACAGTGGAAAGCAGGCCTCAGAGATCTAGAGAGAGAAAGACAAGAAGAGAGAGAAGAGAAAACAAGAAGGGAGAGGAGTAGAGCAGGCAAAAGAGAATGATTGAGTGTGAGGACACCTTTTGAACCACTGGATAAAGTGGGATCCTCATTCTACCCTCAGGACTTTTTAGTTATAAGAAACAATACATGCCCGAGGTTCCTTAAGTCAGTATGAGCTGGGTTTTCTGCTACGTGAAACTGCCAGGGTCTTGAGTAATACATGCTGCAAATCGCATTCATAGTCTCCCCCATTCTGGAAAAACAATGATGAGTTCCCAGGCATTGATTAAACTGCATGATGGGTATTTCCTTCTCAACTTTTGGAGTAGAATTCATTTTCTCAGTAATATGAGCAAAAATTCTGTTCTATCTAAATAAACAAAGAGACAGATGGCTTGCGTGTGCAGCCTCACATCAGACAGCCCAGTGAAGGTGAGTGGCGCCCTTGATAAGGTACATTCTTTTACCCATAAATTGTTCACTTTTAAAAAAATATTTACACAAGGACAGCAATGTCATAAGCTGCAGTGTTGGGTATTGCTTTTTCTTTCCATACATAAAGGAAACCATGTAGCTTTAAAATGCCTTTCTTTTTTCCTGAGGAAAGAAAGGGGAATAAAACACTATTTCAGATGCCATCTAGACTTATGATTTCCTTTGTCCTTTTGGATTCAGCTTTTAGCTCCATTATTCAATATGGCCCTGACTGGATTTATGAGGCATAACTAGGCATGTCTAGTCCATTTCTCATAATGACTCGGGATTCCCCTCTCTCTTCACTCTAACACATCTCTTCATGTATATTTTATTCTCAAAATCACCATGGTCTCAAAGGACCATGTCCATCTCAAGCTGGTACTTTTTCCTGCACTCTCTCTCACATTCCCTTCCACTTCTTTAAAGACTTCATTCTGTTGCTTACACATGTTTTTTTTTATATTTATAACCATTCCTATTTCAATCAACTGGCTCTTTTTCAACTTCTTTAAAGTATAAAAAAATCAAACTTGCCTTGGGAAAAAACAAAACCTGGACACTATCACTTCTTTCAACTACCACATTACAGGAGTAATTAGTGCCACCTGAATGTGTCTGGTTTATGCTCTTGCTGACATCCTTGTCATTAGGTGGGACCATGTGATTAGAGCTGGCCAAAGAGTTGTGAGTGGAAGGGACATATCACTTCTGGGCCAGAATAGTTAATTGCCATGTACTGCCAGAGTACCTTTTTATCTGCTGGCATCTGTCGACACTTGGGTCCCAAAGCAAGAAGACACAGAGCACAGCCATTAGGATTTGAAAGTAGTTTGTTACTGCTGCTAAATTTAGCCTGTTTTGACTGATACGTTTACCTTTGTGTTTTCTGTGATTTTTTTTTTTTTTAATTCCAATCTCTTTAAAGGAAGATTGTTTTTGTTTTTTTTAGATGTCACCACTGCTTTCTGGACATTCCCTCACTTCTAATAAGTAAATCTGTCTTCTGTCACACTGGAGGTTACAAACACACTTTTGCAATCCTGTTGTTCCTGCCCTTGTTCTGTGTCGTCTTGACTTTCTCCTGTATCTCATACCACTGATCATGACTTCCATCCAGAAATTGTCACGGCTTCCACTCCCCTAACCTTCTCTGACTGTCTTGCCTACTCTCAGACTTCGGGCCTGTTTTCTACACTGATTTTTCTTCTGTTTCCCAAGGCTCGGTCCTAGCAGGAGAGTGTAATAAAAAGACGATAGAATGAGATGGCTTAGGGGGTTACCATGAGTCAGGGGCCTACCCAAAGGCAGCTAACAACAACAACAAGAAGGTGTAAATGCCACTTGTTAGCTGTGTGACCCTGGGAAAGTCACTTAACCTCTGTAAGTCTCAATTTCCTTTTCAGTAAAATAGCAATAATAATGTCTAACTAGCAGCATTGCCATAAGGATTAGCAATATAATGAATGAAAAGTGTCTAGCTCATTAAAAAAATGAAAAAGTTGCTGTCAAGTTGATTCTGATTCATGGCAACCTCATGTGTTATAGAGTAGAACTATGATCCACATGGTTTTCAGTGGCTGATTTTTTGGAAGCAGATTGCCAGACTTTTCTTCCAAGGTGCCTCTCAGTAGACTCAAACTTCCAACAGTCAGAAGCTGTTATGGATTGAATAATGTTCCTCAAAAATATTTGTCAACTTGGCTATGCCATGATCCTCAGTATTATGTAATTATCTAACATTTTGTGACCTGATGTAATTACCGTATGTGTTGTAAATCCTAACCTCTGTAATGGTACTGAGGCAGGAATAGAGGCAGCTGTGTTAATGAGGTAGGATACAATCTACAGGATTAGGTTGTATCCTGAGTCAATCTCTTTTGAGATATAAAAGAGATTATACAAGTGAGCAGAGGTGGAGGGACCTCCTACCACCAGGAAAGAAGGACTGGGAATGGAGTGTATCCTTTGGACCTAGGGTTCCTGTGCTAAAGACCTCCTAGACCCAGGGGAAGATTGATGCCAAGACACATGGAGATCTCCAGGGTACGCCAGGCCAACAGATGTTGCACGGAGACAAGGACCTACTCCCAGAGCTGACAAAGAGAGAAAGCCTTCTCCTAGAGCTGGCACCCTGAATTCAGACTTCTAGCCTCCTAAACTGCGAGAGAATAAATTTGTTTGTTAAAGTCATTCATTTGTGGTATTTCTGTCATAGCAGCACTAGATAACTAAGACAACAGCCGAGCATGTTAACCATTTGTACCACCCAGAAACTCAGTCCAGCTCAGAGACGGACTAAATAAATTTGGTGCTGGGAGTGGGGTGCTGCTCTAAGAGATACCTAAATCATGGAAGTGGTTTTGGAATTGGGTAATGGGTAGAAGCTGAAAGACTTTTAAGGTGCCTAATAGTAAAAGTCTAGATTGCCTTGAAGAAACTGTTGGCGGAATTATGGATGTCAAAGGTAACTCTGGTGAGGGCTCAGAAGGAAGTGAGGAGAGCTGTAACACTGGAGATGGCACAGATGATGAGAAGCAGCAGCAGATAAATAGCAGCAGCAGAACGAGGACACCAGCATGAGACAGTGTAAGAGCCAACCCACGAAGTGAGAGAGCTGAGTGTCTTCGGGCCAAGGTTTACTGGTGGAGTGGGGTGCTTCCAGGTGCTTATCAGTAGAGCTAAAGAGCTTTGTAACACTTGCCTGAGCAAGGAAGAGGCCAACCCAGCCCAAGGGTCCTGAGGGGCCAAGGGGCCCAGAGGCCAAGGAACCAGGAAGTGGAAGATGAAGAGACAAGGAGCACAGGAAGCAGAGCCACCTCTGTCTCAAAAGGTGGGACCACAACCTCTGGAGTCTGAAAGGGTGGACCATAACCTGCTGAGTCTCAAAGGGTGGGCCAAGTCTCCTAGGTTTCAAAGAATCAGATCACCCAAGACCTCCATCTAGCTCATAGAAGGGACTAAATAAATGATGGTAGTGATTTTTTATGCAATTCAAATGTCTCTAACATCTCCATTTCTCAGAATGTAATCTATTTCTTTAAACAGGGGTACTGCATTATACAGTTCTATTATTATACAGTTCTAAACATGGTCTCTCTCTGAAGCACAATTCCTTTGTGAATGTTGCCTTTAGAATTGTAATCTTATAGCACACAATTTTAAGAGTTCAAATAATAATTCTGTGAAAATGGCATGGGGGCAGTGTCTGACCTCCTCTAACTTCACAAGGAGGGGTGTGTTTCAATGAATTAAATGGCGCTTCTAGCCATGGTCTTTGTGACTCACACACAGTGATTGAGTGGGACTATGTAAACATGATATATGGAACCTGTGACAGTTGGGGTTATGTGTCAACCTGACTAGGCCATGATTCCCAGTATTGTGTAGTTGTCCTCCATTTTATGTGTTGTGGATCCTGACATCTGTCGATAAGGCAGGATTGGTGTAAAGTGTCTTCGGTCACAGCTTTGTAGGAGGGTATGCGTGACTCAAGCCACACCCTTACTAAAGTTACACCCTTTGTGGCGTGCATCTAAGATATATGTGTGTATCCTGGCAAGGCTCTCTCTCTCCGCACCTAGATCCTGCATCCTTTTCATGATCAATTGATCTCCCCAGAGGCCTGCTGTCTTACCTACTGATTCTGGGATTCGCTGACCTCCACAGCCCTTTGGACTGGCAGCCTATCATGTGACCTGATTCACCAGCTTCCTCAGCCTTGTGCCAGCTGCCTGTGGTCTGAACTCCCGGTTTAGGTTCATCAGCTCCTGCAGCCATGTAAGTCAAGAGAAGGCTATGCCTGACCCACAAATTTGGGACTTGCCAGCCTCCACAACTGCATGAGCCATTTCCTTTACATGGTGCGTGAGTTCTGTGAGACATTGCAGTGAATAAGGGAACCAAAAGGTGGAAGGGAGAGTACTGAGGGGAAAGGGAGTAGTTGATGTTAGAGATGATGAAGTGGTACAGCAGCTTGGAGACATCTTTAACCTCTACCTCATAGGAACCAGGTTCATAGAGAGCTTTACAAAAGAAATTATTCGTGTAGGGGAGGAGAAAGAATCACCATCAACATCAGCCCAAGGCTGATTCCTATGAGGCAGAGATCAGACATGCCTCCACCCTGCAGCCTTTTTACCAATTTTGACACCAACCTTCCCTCCCACAACATTATATACTTCTCTGCTGGGTTCAGTAATTCATTGCAATGGTCACACAGAGCTTACAGACAGTGCTCACGATTATGGGTTTTATTAGGGAAGTAACAGGTTACAGTTCAGGGTCAGGAACACTCAGGATACAGTTCTTCGATCAGGACAGCCTCTTGCCAGCTGTGCCCGCGGGCACACTTCTCAGCCTCTGCCCTGCTTGAGCAAGTGTTACAAAGCTCTTTCAGCTCTGCTAATAAGTGCCCTGAGGCACCCCACTCTGCCAGTAAGCCTCGGCTCAATGGCGCTCAGCTGTAGCTCAGTGAGTAGGCAAACCTAGCTCCATAAAGTGCCCGGAGCCACCCTACTCAGCCAGCAAGCCTCCTGCCTGAAAACAGTCAGATTTCTTGCTCCATGGTCCAGGAAGACCACTGTGCTGTCTCCTGCCAGGCTCCTGCCTCTGCTGCTCTGTTTCTTTGCCAACAATTCTTGCTGTCTTCAGTGTTATAGCTCGCTCTCTCTTGGTCTCCTGGTTCCAGGAGCTTCTCAGTGCAGGGATCTTGGGTCCAAAGAACTCACTCCACTTCTGGCTTTTCTTTCTTGGTGTTGGTGAGATCCCACCTTACCGCCTCTGTGATGGCTGATTTCTAGCCCAGCAGGATGGCAAAACTGAACAATCCCCCCATTAGGGTTCCATATACCTTATTTGTATAGTTCCATCCCCAACAAGGGTGTGATTCACCTTATTTACATTATTATCAAGCTATCCAATCCCCTTGGTGGGCCAGAAGCACCTCATTTGTATAGTTCCATCAAGGCATGTGGTGGGAGTTACAAAGACTATGGCTAGAAGAGCCATATTAAGTAATTCATTACACTGCAAATCCCAAACAGTTGCCTTGGCCACTGTTTCATTAAAGGTATGGAAGTCCTATCCTTTACTGCTTTCCCCTGCTCATAAATTTCCTGGAAATTCAGAGAAACACATAACATGTTACAGAAATCCATGGTTGTTGCTTTAATAGTCTAAACAATTGCTGTCACCAAGCTCTGCAGGTCCATCCTCACCATCTCATAACTGATTGCATCAGACTGATGTTGCCTGGTCCATACCAATGCAACTCACATGCCTCCCCATTTATCCTCCAAAGCAAAGCTAAGACCTAGCTGAGATATTTAACCAACCCCTCCAGAAGGCCTGGGAATAACTGAAGTATATCACAAAGAGTAGTTGGTGGCTGTCAATGGAATTGGATCTTCAAAGAGGCTACTCTTAGGGTCCACTCGTCCAAACCTAGCACTTGAGAGATCTGCAAATCTAGCTATGAGAAGCCTAGCTTGGAATCTGTCTCAAATCTCCTAGAATGCAGAGGAAAAACTATGTCTTCCCTACTCAAACTCAAGGCTTCTTTCCTCTGGAGGATAATTAACAGAAGAAAGAACTGATCGGGCTCTAGCTTCAGATGGCATGGATTTAAATCACTACTTATTAACTGTGTAATTTAGGGAAGTCACAGGAACTCTCAGTATCTCAGTTTCTTCTTAACTAAGATAAGTATAATAATAGCATCTATATCACAGGGTTGTTATGCAATTGAATGATATAATGTACACAGAGTACTTAATATAGTGCCCGGCATCTAATAAGTACTCCTTACATATCAGGTATTATTATTATCGTTCTTTATAGCTGAAACCAAACATTTGTGGAATGCTTATTCTGTGCTGGAGTTCCTGGGTGATGCAAATGGTTAACATGCTCGGCTGCTGACTGAAAGGTTGGCGTTTGAGTTCATCCAGAGGCACCTTGGAAGAAAAGACTGGTTGTCTACTTCAAAAAAATCAGCCATTGGAAAGCCTATGGAGCACAGTTCTAATCTGGCATACATGGGGATTCAACTCCACTGTAAGTGGTTTATAAGTATGCATTCTGTGCCAGGCACAGGGTTAAGAACTTTACATATTTTCAATCCTATGAGGTAAATACCATTATTTATATTTTTACAGGTAAAGAGAACTTAAGTGACTTTTGCGAAGTCAGAGCTGAGATCTGAACATGAGCTATTCGTTTTAGGTTTGCCCCATTGTCCTGAGAATGCAATCACAAAATGGAAGAGTCCATCCCAGAGTCTGATATAACTGATTTAAAGTTACAGTGTATTTGGGACACAAGTAAATCATTCAGGTGAGAATTCCAGCATTGCTTGTTCAGCCTCTTGCCACAAGAACAAGGGAAGACAGACTTTTTTTTACCTACCCAGCTGTAGTTTGGTCTATGAGCCTGATCTCCTGTGGCTTCCTGTTCAGAACACACACACACACCTCTCCTCCAAAACTGTAATTTTCAGAGATAGGGAAATATAAATCCATATTTAAAAAAGCATCCCTGCTAGGCAACCCAATTTACATTACGAAGCACAAACCAGTTGCCGCTGAGTTGATTTCAAGTCATGGTGACCCCATGTGTGTCAGAGTAGAACTGTGTTCCATATGATTTTCAGTGGCTGATTTTTTGGGAGTAGATTGCCAGGCCTTTCTTCTGAGGCACCTCTGGTGGACTCAAACCTTCAACCTTTTGGCTAGCAACTGACCATGTTAACCATCTAAACCACTCAGAGATCCCTTATTAAGCATAGCATTTAGCAAATCAAGTCTGAAGCAAGGCTTCCAAAACCACTATGTACTTAGCTTATAGCTATTTAGCTGAAACAATTCTCCAAAGTGACCTTTCCGGGGGGCAGGGGAGGGGGAGTGGGGGGGACAGTCAATATTTATTTATCTAAAATGTACAAACTCTCTGAAACCGCTAAAATGGCAATGTTTTAAATATTTTCAGACCCAGACTCCACTAATCCGTTTCTCCCACTTGAAAATACAATCCACACTTTGAACATCAAGTATCACCACCATATTACCAAACCGAACCTGTTGCCACAGAGTTGATTCCGATTCATAGCGACAGAGTAGAACTGCCCCATATGGTTTCTAAGGAGCAGCTGGTGGATTCGAACTGCTGATCTTTTGGTTAGCAGCCAAGATTTTAACCACCGCACGACCAGGGCTTCACCAACATATTGCTGACTCCTAAATAAGAAACCCTTTTGACTAAGCCCTTCAGTCAAGCTCTAATTACATATTCTCTACTTCTTCCAGAACATCATCATTTGAATGCCCAACTATCAATTAAACTAAGAGTATGAGGAAGAACAATATATTACAGTTATTCAAAGTGTAGCTCTGAAATCATCTATCCTGGTTTGCATCCAAGTCCTGCCATTTGCAACTGTGTGACCTTAGACAACTTATATAACCACCAAGACGCCGTCTCCTCATCTGTAAAATGGGACTAATGATAAAACTATACCACAGTGTTGTGAGAAAGAAAAAATATAGCAGAATGCCTGGTACATCATATGTGTCTGAAAAACATTTTTCTCTTTTTTTAACATTATTATTATTCACAGATTAAATTTATCTCTCTTCATTATTCATGTGCAAATTTCTGTTACTCACAATGGTACTTTTTCCTCAGGATCAAAACCTTGGAGCTTTTTTTAAATTATCTCTTGTTGCCCATATGTCACTTAAACTCCTTGTAGAACAAAATGGCATATTAATGAATTAATTAATTAATTATAAGTGAATTAATAAATAAAGGTAATCACCAAGTGCTGATTTCTTTCAAAGATTTCTCTCATTCTCTTTATTCCTGCTGTCAAGACCCTGGCTTGAACTTCCATCTCCTAGTGCACCATCACTTCCAGGGGCCCCCAAACTGAGCCCTCGGCCCCTAGGCTTTTGCCCCTACAATTCACTGTCTAATTACATTTTCTAAGACACCGTTTTCAATCTATCACCCTATAATGGTTCTTGACTTCCCTATCTGATTTTAGTCCCAATTGCTCAGTTCTACATTGGAAAACCACCATCAGCAGGTCCCTCCTCAGCAATCTGATCCCGTACTCTTCCCAGCACTGACCCTCAGTCCCCGAGCCTGGGTCCTCACCCATGCCACATGCCAGTGTGTTGGACATCATCCCACCTCTGCCTCAGCCACCTGGAATTCTTCATGCTTTCTAAAGCACGTATCTGAAAATGCCATTTCTCTATACTTTTATCCTGCAATAGCTCCTTTGCCTTAGGAAAAAACACCTCTCTTTATCAACATGTTTATAGAGTCAACTGTGTTCTCCAGCGTTGTGCTGGGCAAAGGTGAACAAGACACAGTTCTGGCTCCTAAGCTGCTCACAGTCTTACAACAAGATGTAAAAATGTCCTTTGAACCTGGCCCTTGTCTACCTCTGGATCATTTGTTTGAATCTTATAGTTTTGCCTGACTTAATTAACTACCATCCCTTCTCCCACGTGCCCTGATCTCTCACCTTACCAGAAAGATTTCCCCAAACGCCCCCGCTGCTGTCTGGGCTGTGTGCTCCTATCTGTGTTCCTATTGTTGTTGTTAGCTGCCATCCAGTCGGCTCAGACTCATGAGGACCCCACGTACGACAGAGTGGAAAGTTGCTCAGTCCCATAGCAGCTTCACGACGGCTGGTATGCTCGTCCATTGTTGTAGCTACCGTGTATTCTGAGTGCTTTCCAACCCAGGAGGCTCATCTTTCAGCTCTATATTGAACAGTATTCTGTTGTTCTCCATAAGGTTTTCATTGGCTAATTTTCAGCAGTAGATCACCAGGACTTTCTTCCTAGTCTTAGTAGTGGGTGGGAGGTTTCCCCAACCAGATAGTTACAAGAAATGTGCTAGTTAATTCTTGCGGCAGCCAGCAAGTACCGTAAGACAATGATGTGTTGCTCAGTTCTCATTATTGACATCTATTCCATGATGCTTTGATTCTCTTCTTCTGAAAGAAGAAAAAGGTCAATGTATTTAAAAATTATTATGAGCCTTTTCTTTGGCCTTCTTTCTTTACGGGAATTGACCTTTCCTTGCAGGTTCCTCATTTAGCCATTTCCAATAGGACTTGTTTTCCAATCTCTTAATACTCTTCATTGCCCTCTTCTGGGCACCTTCCTTCTAACAGCTTATGCTTCTCTCCTACTTAGGATTTGCTACCCTGGAGTGGGATTTCTAATATGTAAAATGGATCTCGGGCCAAACAAACGTGATTTCACATTCTAGCTCTGCTGTGGTGGAGTTTATAAAGTTACTTACCCTCTCTGGACCTCAGTTTTTTCATATATAAATAGGAATAATAATTCTATCAACCCTATAGAATTGTTGGGAGTATTAAAGAGACACTCTACGTAAAACAACACTTACCAAAGTAACCAGGACTTGTGAGGAAATCTAAGTCTGTTTATTATCTATCCATCTATCCATCTGTTAGGGATTGAATTGTGTCTCCCCACCCAAAAACAAAAACAAATACACGCTGGAATCCTAACCCCTGTACCTGTGGATGTAATCCTGTTTGGGAATAGGATTTTCTTTGTTATCTTCATGAGGTCATATCAATGCAGGGTGTGTCCTAAACCTAATCACTACTGAGTTATAAAAAGAGCAGACAAGACAGAAAGAAGCACAAATGGGGGGAGGGGAAGATAGATGCCAAGTGACAATCGCCAAAGAGCTGAGGAATGTTAGGGCTACAGAAGCTAAGAGAGAAAAGGATCTTCCCCCAGAGCCAACAGGAAAAGAGCCTCCTCCTAGAGCTGGTGCCCTGAAATTGGACTTCTAGCCACCTGAACTGTGAGAAAATAAATTTCTGTTCTTTTAAAGCCACCCCTTGTGGTATTTCTGCTATAGCAACACCAGTAAACTGAGACACTAAGACTGTCTATCTATCCATTAATGCTTTATTGTTAAGCTCCTGTTTTTTTATCACAGTCATTATTACAAAGGTCATAGAGTCTAGTTTTTAATTCTTTACACTTTTAGACAGATGGCACCAAAAGAGTTAGTCACAACTAGAACTCACAAGCAGAGACTTTCCAATCACTGAGCACATGAATAAATTATTAGAGCATGTACTCTCCTCCTGCACTCTCTGAAGAGATCTTGCCTCCTGCTTCCCTGAGAAAACAGATGCCATCAAAGAGGTGCTCCCTCAATGTCTCACTTCCAAACCTCCAGGCCTGCAGTGGGAGAATGGTCCTCCAATTAAGGACAGACTTTCATCACCTCCTGCCTTCTCAGAAACTTCTGCCACCAGTTAACCCTCATACTCTCTCTCTGAGAAGTTTAACCACTCACTCTATTGAATCCCTCCCATCTGTAGGACTAGTCACTTACCTCTATATCCTGAGTCCTTGTACTGTGGCTGGTACAGACTAGCAGTGACTTGGCAAGCATTTGCAGAATGAAAAATTAAATCTGAATTCTTGTGAATCTGAAACCTCCTCCAAGAAGTTGATTCAGCCGCTAATGATCTTCTTTGTCTATGAGGTTCTACCACACTCCTGGGATTAAATTATCCTACATCATATCATGGCAATCTTCTCTTCATATTCTTCAAAGGCTTCCCATTTCACTCAGAGTAAATGCCAACATCCTTACAATGACCTATGAAGCCCTCCAAAGGTGCTCCTGCCTCAGGGCATTTGCACTTGCTCTTTTCTTCACCTGGACTGATTTCCCCTCATATATCTGCTTGGCTTACTCTCTCATCCACTTTGCTCCCTTCCAATCGTTTTCTTTTTTATTGTTGTCTTCTCAGGCCCACCACCAACATCTACCATTTCCGTGTCCCTCTTCCATGCTTTCTTTTTCATCATAATACTTATCATCACCTGTCTTAGGCTTGGTTCTCTAGAGAAGCAAAACCAGTGAAGTGTCTATATGTATACGTGTATATATGTATATGTATATATATACATACACACATACATAGAGAGAGAGAGAGAGATTTATATCAAGGAAATGGCTCACATGGTTGTAGAGGCTTGAAAGTCCTAAGTCCATGAGTTAAGCTGGAGGCTTCTCCTGACTCATGTAGCTGCAGGGGCTGGCAAACCCAAAATCCAGACTGCAGAGGCTGATGAATCCTCATATCGACAGGCAAGCTGCTAGCTCAAGTCCCAAGAACCAGAGGTCAGATGAACAGGAGCCAGCTGCAGGATCCAGAGTGAGCAAATCCCATGAGACTTGCCAGAAAGTCCAGGCAAGCCACACCCCCAAGGAAACTCTCTTTCGACTGACTGGCTACTCAGAACAGATCTCATCATGGAGGTGATCACATTATATCAGATTTCATCATGGAGGTTGTAATGGATTGAATTGTGTCTCCCAAAAATATGTGTCAACTTGGTTAGGCAACAGTTCCCAGTATTGTGTGATTGCCCTCCATTTTGTGATTGATGTAATTTTCCTACGTGTTGCAAACTCGAATCTCTGCCTGTGGTTAATGAGACAAGATTAGGTTAAGTTAAAGAGGATTAGGGTGGAATGTAACAGCCTTACTCAGGTCACATCCCTGATCTAATGTACAGGGAGTTTCCTGGGGGTGTAGCCTGCATCACCTTTTATTTTACAGGAGATATAAAAGAGAGAAGTGAACAGAGAGATGGGGGGACATCATACCACCAAGAAAGCAGCACCGGGAGCAGAGCATATCCTTTGGACCGAGAGTTCCTGAATGGAGAAGCTCCTAGTCCAAGGGAAGATTGATGACCTTGCTCCAGAGCCAACAAAGAGAAAAAGCCTTCCCCTGGAGCTGTCACCCTGAATTTGAACTTCTAGCCTACTAGACTGTGCAATAATAAACTTCTACTTGTTGAAGACATCCACTTGTGGTATTTCTATTATAGCAGTACTAGATACCTAACACAGAGGTCATTATATTATTATACAACTGCCAAACTACATCATAACTCCCAAACCACTGAGAATCATGGCCCAGTCAAGTTGACACACAACCTTAATGATCACATCACCTAACATACTATCTCTTTTACTGATTTATTTATTGTCTGTCTCCCCTATATACATACTAGAGCAAAAACATTACAGGTAATTATTTTTCCCATTTTATCCCTTACTTTATCCCTAGCACCTAGAAGAGTGCCTGACACATATTTGGTGTTCCATATGTATTTGAATGAAGGAATATCTCAGCAATTGATTTTATCTGATCTTGTTGACTCATTTCACAAATAATTGTTGATAACTTGCTACATGAAAAGCATAGTATTAGCAGCCTGAAAGAGCAACAAACATAAGAGACAAAGGCCCTGCCCTGATGAAAATTTACATTAATCTTTAGTTAATATATATACACATATATTTTACTCTCAGCATAAATAGTAAGATCTTGAAAGAAAGAAACCATGACTTCTGTTTCTTCTGTGTTGCCACAAATTACCTCACTCAGAATAAGAAACTCAGAATTTTCATAACAATTATGTCATAATCTATGTCAGGAGAAAATCATAAATGTCATGGCTATGGAAGGATCTTTTGGTCTTAAAATCCTCAGTAGTGGAAATACGAAAAAATATTTCATACTCATATATGAATAGATTTTAGGGGAGAATCATGAAGACTAGTTAAGAGGCTACTGCCGTTGTCCATATAGAGAAGACAATTTGTGGAACTAAGAGGGGGTCAATTGAGAGTAGACATCACAACAAGGTTAAATGTACAAGGATTCTATCTGAGGAAACACCTATGTGAGAGAAAACAGGGAAGGAACCAGATAAGGCTGGGACAGTCATCAGTCTGTAATGTAAGTCTGACCCTGAGTAAAGGAAAGACGTAAGGGAAGTTGAGCCTAAGTGCCCTAGACCACCATGTAATCTAAGAAAAGTTCAGCAAGCCTGGCAGGGATGCCTCAAGCCAAAGTCAACTGTCAGAGAAGTTCTATGACACTCTGGAATGGGCCTACTTTACCTTATCTGTAGCACTTATTATTGACTGGGAACAGTCCATTGGAAGCATACCCTCAACACAAACTTCATGTTGACCTTTAGATTTTGGAGCAAAGCTATACCATCCTTTGTAATAATTATACTACTTTTTAAGAAACAGTTTCTGGAAGCTATTGGGTCCCCGTCTATTAGTTTCCTTGGGCTGCCATACAAATTGCATAAAGTGGGTGCCTTAAAGCAACAGAAATACATTCTCTCACAGTTCCAGAGGTTAGAAGTCTGAATTCAGGGTGTTGGTAGGACCATGTTCTCCCCCAGAGATTCTAAGAGAAGATCTTTCCTATCTCTTCCAACTTCCAGCAACCCCAGGCATTCCTTGGATGTGGCAGTATGACTCCAATCTCTGCCTGTCTTCCGAAGATCGTCTTCCCTCTGTGTCTGTGTCTCTTCCACTTTTACAAGGACACCAGTCATACTGGCTTAGGGCTCACCATACTTTAGTATGACCTCATGTTGACGTAACTAATTGCATTTACAACGACTTTATTTCCAAACAAGGTCACATTCACAGGTACCAGGGCTTAGTACTTCAACATGTCTTTTTAGTGACACAATTCAACCCTTAACACCTAGTAAAGACTGAACACTTGTCCACAGGTCACTAAGTTATTATGTAATATGAGCTTCCCATCATTACCTGGATGTTGTGTGACCCACCAAGCCATAAAATTGGGCATTCATCACTGCACTTCATCATCCAGTACAAGTGGCATTTTTTGAGATCAGGCTAGAGCAGGTACTGAAGGCGCAAGAAAGTTACACGAGAAAGTAGCCCAGATTTTCATGGCTCCTACTCTTGCAAGATTGTCTCCTCTCTCTCAACACACACTTATGATCTCATAGACAACCAGTTGACTAAAGAATAACAACTTCAGGTTTGGTTTGCAGCTAGTTCTGCCTGTTATGCTGGTACCACACAAAAGTGGACAGCTGCAGAACTACAACCCACTCAGGAGTAATTCTTACCGACAATAGTAAAGGGAAAACCTTCCAGTGGGCAGAACTTCAAGCACTACAGCTAGTTGTTCATTTGCCTGGAAGGACAAATGGCCAGATGTACAGATATATACTGATTTATGGCCAAAGGCTAGCGTTTGGCCAGAATGGCAAGAAATTGGAAAGAACACAATTGGATAATTAGTGGCAAATATGTCCAGTACATCTACACAATGCAGTACTTCTCAGCAATAAAAAAGAACAAAGTACTGGCCGTGCAAGGGCATGGATAAACCTCAAAATCATTATTTTAAGAGAAATCAGGCAGAATCAAAAGGCTACATATTGTATAATTCAATTTGTAGGACATTAGAAAAAAGGCAAATTAAAAGACAAAAAAAAAAATGATCAGTTGTCACAATGGGCTGGTATGGAGGGAAGAGTTAATTAACTACAGAGAAAAGGGGAAAATATTTTTGGAGTGATGAAACTGTTCTATATTTTGATTATGATGGAAGTTATACAACTGTATGTGATTATAAAGTTTGCCAAACTATACACTAAAATAAGTGAATTTTATTGTATGGGATAAATGCTACTGAATTGAAGAAAACATCTTGACAACAATATCAATATCTGACAAAATAGAGTTTACACAAAGACTATTACAAAAAATATTTCATAAGGATAAGTATCAATTCATCAGGAAGACACTGGAATCTTATATGGACATGAAGATAGAAACAGAGCTCCAACACACAGGAAGCAAAAACTGATAAGGAGAAATAGAAAAACCCATGATTATAATCAAAAACTTTGGCATTCATCTCTATTTTTAGTTTCCTGGGATTGCTGTAACAAATTATCATTAAACCACGTGGCTTCAAACAACAGAAGTTTATTCTCTAACAGTTCTGAAAGCTAGAAGTTTAAAGTCAAGGAGTCAGCAGGACTATGCTCTCTCCAGCTTGCCTCTCCAACTTCTGGTAGCCCCAGGCTTTCCTTGGTTTTGTGGCAATATTACTCCAATCTCTACCTTAGTGTTCACATGGCCATCTTCCCACTGGTCTCTCTATGTTTGTGTCTCTTCTCTTTTTACAACGACACCAGTCATATTGGATTAGGGTCCACCCTATCCCAGTATAATCTCATATTAACTAATTACATCTGCCAAGACCCTATTTCCAAATAAGGTCATATAATCAGCGGTTAAAACTTCAACATATTTTTTGGGGGGAACACAATTCAACCTACAACACTCTCTCAGTAACTGATACGAGAAGTAGGCAAAAAATAAGCTAAAGGTATTGAAGAATTGGCCGACCATTATCAACCAACCTTGCCTAATTGAAATTTATACAACACTACAACCAACAGCAACAAAATATATATTCTTTTCAAGTGCACATGGAATATTTACTAAATAGACAAATTCTGGACCGTCAAATATGTCCAAATAAATTTAAAAAATTGAAATCATTCTTATACTACAATGGAAATAAACTATAAATTAATAATAAAAATATATCTAAAATCAGTAAATAATTGAAAATTAACACATCTAAATAAACCATCGACCAAAATAGAAATCATGCTGGCAATTAGAAAATATTCTGACTGAATGAAAATGAAGAAATTACATATAAACATCTGTTGAATGAAGTCAAAGCAGTGCTTAGAGGAAAATTTATAACCTTGAATGTTTAAAATCTATGATCTCGATTTCTACCTTGAGAAACTAGAAAAATAAGATCAAATTTAACTTGAGGTAAGAAGAAAGGAAAAAAACAAAGAACAAATTAGTGAAAAACGAAAGAGAAAAAATACTAATAATAACAATGAAACCCAAAACTGGTCCTTTAATGAGATCAATAAATCTTAGTCAAACTGATCTTGGAAAAAAGAGAGAAGACACAATTAATTAATGTCAAGAATGAAAGAGGGGACATGGCCACAAATCCTCCTAACTTTAAGAATAAGAAAATATTGTAAATATTTTTTGCCAACAAATCTGACAACTTAAATGAAGTAGGCAAATTTCTCTAAAAAACACAAACTACCAAAGCTCATTCAAGAAGAAGGAAAAAAATCTGAACAGCTATATATCTATAACAAAAATTGAATTCATTGGCAAAAATATTCCAACAAAGACAACTCCAGACTCAAATGACTTCAACTCATATATTTTATTAAATTTTTAAAGAAAAAATATTTGTTAAACAACGCCAGCATTATCCTAACATAAAACACAGACATTATAAAAAAGGAAATTACAGATCAGTCTCTCTCATGAACATAGATGCAAAAATCCTTAATGAGATTTTAACAAATCAAATCCAACATCATTTAAATTATAATCTTTAATGACCAAATAGGGTTCACTCCAAGAATGTTGTTTTAACATTCAAAAACTATGCAATTCACCAAACAGACCAAAAAAGAAAACAATATGATCATCTTAAAGATTCAGAAAAAGCATTTAATAAAATTGAACACTCGTTCATGATAAAACCACTCAGAAATACAGGAATAGAAATAAAACTTTCTTGATTTTAAATAGGTCATCTATGAAAAACTTACAGACAACATCGTATTTAATGCTGAAAGATGGAATGCTTTCTCCCTAATATCAGGAACAAGGCAATCTGTTTTCATCATTTTTATTCCACATTGTACTAGAGAACCCAGCTATGGCAACAAGGCAATACAAATTTCCAGATTCTAAAAGAAGAAGTAAAGCTATTTTTACAAAACCAACAACCAACATCATTCTTAATGGAGAGAGGCTGAAAACAGTCCCCTTGAAAACAGGAACAATACAAGGATGCCCTTTATCACCACTCCTATTTAACACTGTGCTGGAAGTTCTAGCTAGAGCAATAAGGCAAGAAAAAGAAATAATGGGCATCCAAATTGGTAATGAAGAAGTTAAAGTGTCCCTGTTTGCGGATGATATGATACTATACATAGAAAACCCTAAAGACTCCATGAGAAATCTACTGGCACTAATAGAAAGATTCAGCAGAGTAGCAGGATACAAGATAAACATACAAAAGCTGTTGGATTCCTATACACCAATAAAGAGAATTATGAAAAGGAAATCAGGAAAACAATACCATTTATAATAGCCCTAAAAAAATAAAATACTTAGGAATAAATCTAATCAGGTATATGAAAGACCTATACAAAGAAAACTACAAAACACTACTGCAAGAAACCCAAAGGGATCTACAGAAATGGAAAAACATACCATGCCCATGGATAGGTAGACTCAACATTGTGAAAATGACAATTCTACCCAAAGCGATTTACAAATACAACACAATCCCGATCCAAATACCAACAACATTCTTCAAAGTGATGGAAAAACTAATAATTAACTTTATATGGAAAAGGAAGAAGCCCCGAATAAGTAAAGCACTACAGAAGAAGAATAAAGTTGGAGGACTCACACTACCTGACCTAAGAACCTACTATACAGCTACGGTAGTTGTCATGGTTTGAATTATGTCCCCCAAATAATGTGTGTATCAATTTGGCTGGACCATGATTCCCAGAATTGTGTGGTTGGCCTCCATTTTGTGATTGCAATTTTATGTTAAAGAGGATTAGAGTGGGATTGTAACAACACCCTTACCCAGGTCACATCCCTGATCCAATGTAAAGGGAGTTTCCCTAGGGTGTGGCCTGCACCACCTTTTACCTTACAAGAGATAAGAGGAAAGGGAAGCAAGCAGAGAACTGGGGACATCATACCATCAAGAAAGCAGTTCTGGGAGCAGAACGCATCCTTTGGACTGGTTTACCTGTGCAGAGAAACTACTAGTCCAGGGGAAAATTGATGAGAAGGCCAACAGACAGAGAAAGCCTTCCCCTGGAGCTGACGCCCTAAATTTGGACTTTCAGCCTAACTTACTGTGAAGAAATAAACTTCTCTTCATTAAAACCATCCACTTGTGGTACTTCTGTTATAGCAGCACTAGATGACTAAGACAGTAGTCAAAACAGCCTGGTACTGGTACAACGACAGATACATTGACCAATGGAACAGAATTGAGGACCCAGATGTAAATCCATCCACCTACGGTCACCTGATCTTCAACAAGGGCCCAAAGTCCATCAAATGGAGAAAAGACAGTCTTTTTAACAAATGGTGCTGGCAAAACTGGATATCCATC
>NW_004443971.1:17295283-17309257 GCF_000243295.1 Trichechus manatus latirostris | reverse complement strand
TGTACTAACTATTTAGTGAGAAACTATTTTGTTCTGTAAACCTTCATCTAAAGTGAGACTAGCAGAATTGGAAGAGTGTAGTCAACGTCACTGAACTGTGCATGTAGAAATTTTTGAAATGGTGTATTTTTGGCTATGTATATTTTCACCAAAAAAAAAAAAAAGGTTGAGAAGTTAGAGGGTTGACATGTTCTGGGGTTGTTAACCAATGTCATAAAACAATATGTATACTACTGTTTAATGAGAAACTATTTGTTCTGTAAACCTTCACCTGAAGTACAATTTAAAAAAAAAAAAAGTAAAACTATTTTCATTCACAGACAATATTTTTATCTACTTAGAAAATCATAAGATGTCTACAAAAAAATAAATAAATAAATAAAAGCTACTAGATCTAATAAGTGCATTTAGCAAGGTCTCAGAACAGAAGATCAATATAAAAAAATCAATTGTATTTCTAAATAGTAACAACAAACAAGCGACAATTAAATTTAAAAACTAATGCCACTTACAATAATATCAAAAACATCCAATAACTAAAAATAAATATAACAATTTTCAAAACCTACAAAACATCATTAAGGAAATTAAACACCACAATAAATAGCGGTATATTACTATGTTTATAGATTGGGAGGCTCAAAATGGTTAGCATGTCAGTTGTCTTCAAATTCATCTTTATAGTCAATGCAATCCACATCAAAACCCCAGTGTTGTTTTGTTTGTTTTTTGTTTTTTGTGGAAATTCAAAAGCTAACCTAAAATTGATACGGAAAGGCAAAGCACCTCAAACAGCAAAAGCAGTGTTGAAGAAGAAGATGAAAGCTGGAGCATTTACATTAACAGATACCAAGACTTCCTATGCAGCTACATTAATTAAAACATCATGGATTAGCACAAGTATAGACCAAGAGGCCAATGGGGTAAAACGGAGAGGTAAGAAACAGACCTACATATACACAATCATCTGATTTCTAGGAAAAGCTCTATCACAACTCATTAGCAGAGATGACAATCTTTATAATAAATGGTGCTATATCAATTATATATCCATATGGACAATAATAACCTTTGACCCCTACCTCACACAATACATGAACACACACACACAAACTTGATGAATCAGTACTAAATCTGCCAGTGTCTAAAATAAAACTGAGAATAATATTTTCATGAACTTGAGATAGGCACATATTTTTTTAAAGTAAGATTTAAAAAATAAAAATAAAAGCACTAATAAAAGAATGATCCATATTTTGAACATCATTAAAATTAAGAATTTCTATTTATCAAAAAAACACTAAACAGTATTATGAAAGCAAAAAGGCAAGTCACAGACTGGAAAAAGATATTAGAAATACATAAAGTCAATTAAGGAATCACGTTTAGAATTTCTAAAATGTAAGTTTAAAATTAATAATAAAAAGATGGATAAACCAAAAAATACGCAAAGACTTAAAAAGGCATTTTGCAAAGAAAGGCATCAAAATGAACAGTGAACATATGAAAAGCTTCTCAACATCATTAATCAAAGGAATGCAAACTAAAATCATGAGCTACCACTATACATGCACCATGGCTAAATTTAAAAAGACTGCCAAAAATAAGCGTTGGTGAAAATTGGGAGTAATTGGAATACTCTTACATTGATTATAGAAATGTAACTGGATACAAGCATTTTAGAAAACTTTCTGGCAGTACCTAATAAAGCTAAATATACTTATATTCTATGATTCAGCAATTCCTTTCTTGGAAACATTCCCAATGGAAATAAATGTTTATATCCAACAAAAGACATAGTCAAGAATATTAATAATCTCTTTATTCATAATACCCCCATGCTGTAAGCAGTTCAAATTTCCATCAGCAACAGAATGAGGAAATAAACTGTGGAACATTTATACAATGGAATGCCATACAACAATGTAAAAGAACAAACTAGTGGTACAGGCAACCACATGGATGACTTCCAGTGCCACACGGTAAGTGAAAAAAGTCGAGCGAAACTAATCCACGCTGATAACTCTCAGAATAGTGGGTGTCCTTGTGTGGAAAGGGATAAAAAGAAAATACAGAAGGCTAAATAAAATCACCTAGGAAGCCAGAGTAGCTAGAGAAAGGGAGAATCTTAAAATTAACACGAGCAAGAAGCAGTCGGCAAAGTCAGAGATAAAAACCAGAAGTGCTTATTTATGCAAGACAAACACTTAAAAGTTTTTAATAAAGGAGTGATCAATTCTATCAAGTACTGCTCAGGGCATAAAAAGTCAGTGACAGTTAACTAAACAGAAGATTGGAGAACGTGGATGTTGTTGGTGACCTTGACCTCAACAAGAGCAATTTCAGTGGAGTTATGAGAGTTAATAGACAATTGGAGTGGGTTGAAGAGGTTGTGGATGAAGAGGAGTTGGACACTGGGTATATGGATAATATTTTTGATGAGTTTTTCTATAAAGAGGAATAGAGAAATGGAGCAGAAGCTGGTGGGGAATGTGGAGTCAAGGGACTATCTTATGTTGGAATATATAGTAAGATTATATGCTGTTATGGATTGAATTGTGTTCCCCAAAAAGATACGTTGAAGTCCTAACCCCAGGTACCTGTGAATCTGACCTTGTTGGAAATAGGGTCTTTGAAGATGTTACCAGTTAACATGAAGTCATACTAGAGTAGGGTGGGTCCTAATGCCACCTGAGTGGTGTCCTTCTAAAAGAGATGAGACACAGAAAGACACCCAGGGGGAAGACAGCTATGTGAAGGACCATCTACAAGCCAAAGAATGCCAAGAAATGCCTGGGACTACCAGAATCTGAGAGAGAAAAGAAACGATCGCCCCTGGAGCCTTCAGAGAGAACATGGTTCTGCTAACACCTTGAATTCAAATTCCTAGTCTCCAGAACTGAGACAATATATATATACTCTTACAAGCCACCCAACTGGTGACATTTTGCTATGTCAGCCCTAGCACACTAATACGTACGCCGATTCAGTTAAAAAGGAAATTTTAAAGACCTATAGAGGTAGGGGATGGGGACAATTACAGGAATAAGGTCCTTTTTGAGTTATTAAATATGATCCTGGTCCCATGGGGATTGTTTCCACTTGGAATGCTTCTAAAGCAAAACCTTGTGTCAGTCACAGATACATAAGATTTCCGTTGTACTGACTTAATTAATCTTCAAATCCCAACCTCACAAATACTAGAGCTTGTTTTCAATTTAAGAACTTTCTAAACAATGTGTTTGGCTGATGAAGTTTTCCCTACAGACCATCAGCCTAAACTGACATTTCTTAGGTATCACAAAGTTCTTTCTCTCTTGGGATTCTTTACACTTGCAAAAAAAATTTTATAATTCTGCCAGTTCGTAGATTAAATGTCACCTCCTCAGAGAGGCCTTCCTGTATAATCTAAGGGTAACCTCTTCCCTTCTAATCATTCTCTATAATAGTGCCTTTTAAGTTTTTTTTTTCTTTGTGCTTACCACATGTAATTATTTGTTTGTTTACTGTCTTTATTCTTCAGAAGAAAATAGTCTCCCTGAGGCATGTCCTGATCCCAAGACCACATGGCAGGTCCTTAGTAACAAAACATAGTTTTATCCTCAGGGTGCAGCATTATTCTTGACACTTGGTAGGATCTCAGTAAAAAAGAATAATGCATGGATGGATGGGTGGATGGGTGGGTGGGTGGATGGATGGGTGAATGAATGGACTAGTTGACTATAAACTACAGATCTTTTCTACATAATTATATTCTTGGAACCAGCATTTGCTCTAACAAATGACAATTATATTTTGCATACTTATCTGTTTGTATCTGAGTCAGCATCTGTAGAAAATATTCAGGTCTTCTATATGGGGCAATATCTAGGTGAGAAAGTGAAAATAACCTGGATTCAATACCTCCCTCACAGGAGTGAATAATTTAAGATAGAAGCAGATAACAAATCATCACCATCATCATCCTTAGGATTTATACCCTTCTGGTGGCATTAATGGAAACCCTGGTGGTACAGTGAATAAGAGCTACGGCTGCTAACCAAAAGGTCAGCAGTCCAGATTCACCAGGTGCTCCTTGGAAATCCTAGAGGGCAGTTCTACTCTGTCCTATAGGCTCACTATGAGTCAGAATCAACTCAACAGCAATGGGTTTGTGTGTGTGTGTGTGTGTGGGTGCGTGTGTGTGTGTACAGTACATTGTACATATCCAAAAAATTGCAAAGCTCTGGGATCATGTGTAGTTCACATTTTTCCAAAATTTACACTGGGTGGTAATAAACAAGGGTCTCTCAGAGGGCCTGACGCATAATAAACACTCAATAAATATTAGTTGAATAAATTAACGAATGGTTTGTAAAAGGCCTGTAATGAAAGTTAAGGTGGAAGAATCAACCATTATCTCCAAGGAATAACATTTGCAGCGCTTGAACTGACAAGCGTCACTGCCATCTCCACTGTTCATGAGGTGTCACCCTACCAGAATTCCTAGTTAGAGTGGTTCGTGTGGGGCAAGGTGTGCCTTGCTGTTTGAAAACATGTATAAAAGAATCCAAAGTATCAACAGACTGACCTGGGCTCTTCTATTTTCCTTTGGGGAACATTCCCTGATCCCTTTCAAAAACGGATTAGTAGTTTTTTTTTTAAGTTAATTAAATTCTTCATTTTGATAAGCAAGAAAAGACTTAGCAGTATATTGGAAATGTATGACGTGTAAAAAATAACAACTTTCATATAACCTATGGGCTAGATTGAAATGGGGTGAATATATATATATCTTCCTGTCCTCTGCTAGATAAAGGGAGTGAAATTTGACTTTTTTGACATGTTACTAAGCATGTCTCATGACAATTTGAGCCATGGTGTTGGCAGTTTTCTTGGCAAAAAGCCTGAGGCTATATTACTAATTTATCAGCATTGCCAGGCAAACCTTTGCTTGCTGTCTGTAATTCTCTCTCATTCTCTTGGACCTTTATATTTATTCTCCATATTAGGAGTTACCAGTGTTTCTCCTTTGTAATGCACCTGACTTTAGATGAAAAATTTTATTCATGACTGTCTAGGAACCCTTTGAAAATTCATTTGTTGATTGTCACACAGATGTTTCCGGATCCTGAGACCACAGTAGAGGCCCTTAGTAACATGCTCCTATTGTCCGTCCTGGGAAGTTCCCCTCCTTACGTATACGATTTTTGCACGTAATTTCTTCTTGAGTTTTTGACGTGATCCTAAACAGCCAAGCTGGCATTTTATTCTCCTGAAGATGACGAGCAGAAGTGATTAGGTTTTCCCTCCCCTACCCCTTCCAATTTGCTCAAATCTGTGAGCTGTTCAGAGCGGAGACGTTTCAACACATGTCATAGGCACTGTCAATTAGGTTAATAGACAAGCAGGCAGGGACCTGGTGTTGAACTGTGTCGTTTGTCCATGCTGGTCTACGCAGAATGAAAGCTGAAGAGGCAGGATCTCTCTGACTCATGGTGTGTTCTTTTTGAAGAATGCATTGTGACTTTTGGCAGAGGAAGGAAGGAATTAGGACAAAACAAGGGAAGGAAGAATTTGTTATTTCTTTCCATCAGCCAACTCCCTGATTCCTGTTGCCAAGAATATACCTTTAATGTATAGGACAGACACAAATCCAATTATATATCATTTTTAATTTAGTTTGGAGAAAATATACTATCTTTGGAATCAAATTCTGTATATTGAGGTTAAAAAAATAAACATGAGAAAAATAGGAATTGCAGGGGGTCCCCAAGGCAAATTTCAACACTTGTGTGTTTAACACAATTAAATACGAGCGCTGAATAAAATTGGGCTTTATGGAATTATATCTATTTTTAACGTATATTTGCTGAATATAAACTACTGCCCTACAATAAGGAGTGTGTTCTGATTTCCAGCAAAATAAATTATAGCTAGGATCTATAAGAAGGAAGGAAACTCTAAACTGAATTCCAAATAATTATTGTATGATAGGAACCAAAAAGCCATTGCTGTTCAGTCTATTCTGACTCACAGAGACCCTACAGGACAGGCTAGAATTGTCCCATAATGTTTCCAAGGAGCAGCTGGCTGAATCAAACTGCTGAACTTTTGGTTAGCTGCGGAGTTCTTAGCCACTGCGTCACCAGGACTCCATTATATGACAGGATACAGCTAAAAAGTTAAGATTATCCCCCACTGAGTCATCTGCAAATAGGCTGAAGGCACAAACCATCAAATTAAAAAACAGCATGAGAAATCTGAAGTCCTGCTAACCAGATCTGTTCCGATTTTTATCAGCCCAAAGTAAAAAGTCCCCACTAAAATTCACTGTCCAGAAAACATCTCTAACGCATACCCTCTCCTCATGCTGACCCTTAGTCTTAATACAATAGTTTCTTGGCCTGTCATCATTAAGCCTTTTTGGCATGAATACATCTAAGTTCCACACAACTAGCTTCGAAAACAAAAGAATGAATGTGTGCACAAGTTAGCAGCTACTCTGCTTCAAATGATGGAGCCTATAAAAGCCACAACCAGCAGCCAAATAAACATATTATGGGAATGAGAGCTTCAGGGCTAACGCTCCACTGATTGCCCACTTTTCATGAAGATTGGTGAGTGTTGTATTCTAGTCCTTACGTACACATGTGAATAAAACCACAGAAATATATTAAACAAGATAGAGATCACATATTCAAATAATATGTTCAGGAAATATAAATGTTAAGGTCATCTTTAGCAATGTTAACTTGGGATCAGCGCTCATTGTTTTTTCACTGAGGTGCTTATTAGAGTGTAACCGTCGTTAAAACATATTGTAAAAGTGGAATATGATACAAATTAGCGCCTTTAACAGATAAAGAAAACCCAAAAGAGAGAGACAGAAACAGAGAGAGAGAAGTAAAAACCATGATTATTTCCCATTTTAACTATAATATCATTGTTCTTGTTTCTCCACAGATCTAAAAATGTTTAAGTGGTTTTTAAATTTAGTAAATCTATTTTGCTGTATTTTTTATTCGAAAAAGTCATGTCATTGTATGGTTACATTTATTTGTTCTGAATAGGGCAACAAAAAACTCTCACTGGATTTTTCTACTAGGAATTTCCATTTCTAAAGGAATGAACTTATTTTCTCACTTGGTAATTCAGCATTTTTCTGGGGCTCCTTGTGTTCTAACATGTTTTTACAGTTGCCTCATCACTTGATGGAACCACTCCTATTTGCAAAACCATTCCTATTTGCAAAACAATTACGTACCTGAGAAATGTCAGCAGGAAATATTGGGAAAGAGAACCTTTCTTTGCTGGGGCTGCTAATCTGGGAGGATGCAAACCAGAGTATCATGCCATTACTAGAGAAAACCTTGACAAAGAATAAAATCATCACAGACAAAATATAAGCAGTAGATGGAGGGAGGCCTTACTGGACAGCCTAAAGCCTTTTTTATTTAAGTCAGTTTCAGTTGAGTTTCTGTCATTTATATCTTGGAAAGTCCTGAATAACAGAAATCAGTACATGGACATAGGATGTTACACATGATGAATACTAACATGTGGGCCTGTCTACATCAAGATGGAGTTCTGGGTAGTGAGGATATCCCCACTGAGAAATTTGCAGCTGCTGTTCATAGTAGGAGCCCTGGTGGCACAGTGGTTAAGAGCTATGGCTGCTAACCAAAAGGTCAGTAGTTCAAATCCACCAGTCACTCCTTGGAATCCCTATGGGGCAGTTCTACTCTGTCCTATAGGGTCGCTATGAGTCAGAATCGACTTGACGGCAATGGGTTTGGTTTGGTGTATAGTAGTCGGGAAGCAGCTGATTCAGTTAATGCCCATTGCATCTAGAGACACAAACCCTATGCATCACTGAGTCTGCAGCCTGAAGGACTTCATAAAACATATCAAGCATGTGATGATAATTTCTTGCAGCTTTCAATAAAAGCCATTAAGAAAGAGAAAATTTCAGTTAAAGAATACATAAATGGAAGAAATTGTGTTTTTGCTAAGAAAGACCATCTGCTGATGGCTAGAAATTTTAAAAATCATTGAAAAGTCAGATAGTCTTGCATCTTTCTGGATTAGAAAAGCCAAACTGTCTATCCTAAACTGAAGGACATGGATCAAAAATAAACAGGCTGGAAATAAAGTGGGAGAGGACCTAGGAAAGTGTATATCCTGTTTCCCCAGGCCCTTTCTAAACACCTTCTGCTTGTCACTCCCTGCCTGTCCATGGAGAAAATCACCCCCACTATGAGGACCATCACTGGAATGGAATCTGTAAGCAGGAACAGATTGTGCCTTCCTCCCCACGGGGCTTCCCATTGACCCAAGGTATTGCTAACCTGGAGTCCATCAATCTATGAGTTTGAACTGTGAACAGAGAGCACTGAATCTATTTTCTAAGACATGGATAATTCCAAGCCATGGTCTAAATTCAAGGACAATGATTAAACAAGATCAGACTTTGGTTATTAGCCCATGAGCTAACAAATAAAAATTTACTCAAACTCCCCAGAAAAACTCCAAGCCTGGCAAACAAAGATCTGTGATTAATTACTTAAACACTAAAGTACTCCTTGATTTCCAAACACATACCAAAAGAGATGTGGTCCTCAGATGAGCATCTTCACAGTTTCTCATCTCTAATGTGGTCATAGAGATGAACAATGAACAAGAAGAACAAACCAGGAGAATCCAAATGGGCCTTCCAAGGAACTCTTAGTAAGTTTTTTCTCTCTCACTTTAGCAGAATATGCTACGTGCTATGGAGTTGCAAACTTCTAAATGTGAGTTTCTATCCAGATTTGTCTGTTTTCTCTTTACCAGGCAGTTGGCTGGGTTGGGACTGGTTGTATTGAGAATTTATCCACAGTTATTCAGACTATGAGAAGTTACACTGAGTCTGACCAAGGTGAGTGAATATCACCTTGAGTTTTGGACTTAGAGTTGAAAAGTTAGATGTCACCAACGGTTATAACTTTGGGTTTCCTTTTCTTGGGATGGAGTGATTACACTGTCTCTTGTATACGGTACATCTGCATAAAATTTGGTGGAAAAGGTTTTGAAATTCTATACACAGAAAGGAGCTCTGGTTATGTAGTGGTTAACGGCTACGGCTGCTAACCAAAAATTCAGCAGTTGGAATCCACCAGCCTCTCCTTGGAAACCCTATGGGGCAGTTCTACTCTGTCCTACAGGGTTGCTATGAGTTACAATCGACTCGATGGCAACAGGTTTTCTGGGTTTTGGTATATATAGAAAAAAGAATATATTTAGATGTTAAAAAGTAGTAGTTAGAATATGTTAGACGGGTATTGTTTTTGCCTTTCCAATAACAATTCCCACTATTTTTGGTTCTTTTAGGAGAGTAATTTACTCCTCATTTTTAGTCCATGAAAAACAAAGGCCAGACTCAGGCAAAAAGAACATGTGACTACTTCAGTGATGGGCACATTATCCAAGGAGAACAATTAAAATCTGATAATCATGAATGCCCAGGATGTTTATGACACTCTATTAGCTTAGCAACTTCGTTTTCAGCCTTGTTGTACTGGAAAATTCCTAATCATCTTTCAAAACCAATTTAAATTTAAAACCTCTGCTTCCTTCTTACAGTGCTAATCACTGCCTTTGTTTAATTTGTTTTTCTACTTATTTAATTCCTTCTTATTTACTGAACACCTACAAAGTTCCAAACACTGTACTAGGCACTAGGATTTCAAGGAAAAATAAGTTATGCTTGCTGTTCTTGGAGAATTTATAAACAATTTGGGGAGACAGAGAATAAACTAGCACTGGAAATACACCATAAAACATGGTATGATAGGGTGTGAATTTTCAAAAAAGATATTACTGGACTGGTTTCAAATTAGTAATTGACAACAGGACCCACATTTTTGATAAAGGTCTAATTCATCATATGATGTATGTATGTGTCATGAGAGCCAAACCAGATTTGCATGAACCAATGAGTCAAGAGGCTGAGTGGAGGAGCCTGTGTTAAGATGAGCTATCAGGAGGCGGGGCCAAGATGGCAGAGTACTCAGATGCTTCTGGTGGACGCTCTTACAATAAAGACCACAAAAAGCAAGTGATTTGATTATATATGGCATTCTGGGAGCCCTGAACATCAAAGGCAGAGTTGAGGAACCGGACTGAGTGGCAGGCAGAGGGAGACATGGTTCAGAAGCAGCGAGGAGTTGCCAGACTTGACCTGGTGAGAACCTGAGCCCTTCAGGCCTTATCAGCTCGGAGGTGAGTGGCGAGGCAGGCAAGTGGCAGTGCTCTGGAGGCGCATTTCCTGCACCGGGAGAGAGCCAGCCACTGAGAGTCTGCACAGCCACGCAGAACCAGTAAGAAGCAGCCCTGGGTCAGCAAAAAAGATAAGTAATTGCGTATGACCTACCACATGGATAAAAAACACCGCCCTGAGGGAAAAACCTCTCTCCCATTTACCTCCCTGCTCCCTGCTCTGCACTGGGTCCCGGACTGGCTTCAGAAATTGCCGAGTCCCCTGGGCCGGAAGTAGGATCTGTCACACACCTGGAGCCATTCTCCCTGTCTTAGAGAGCGAACAAATTAACAAATGGGAAAAAATAAACTAATGGCTCCCCTAAGCTAGGAACCCAGGGTAAGCACAGCTCCTTTGCCTAGGCAGAGGCGTAAGGGATCCACGGACTTTGCGTGCCTTTCCCCCTGAACAGACTTGTGTGGGCCCATTTCAACAGTGTAGGCCCTCATTACCGCAGTACAACAGGGTATATACTGGAACTCTGACTTCAACTGTTTCAGCTGTGAAGTGGCAGGTTCTTGACATTTGAAACTGCTCTGCTCATTAAGCAGGGTTTTGTCCTATCCACATCAGGGGCCTGAGGACTGGTGGCTAAACCCACCTAGCCACCTGTGATAGGGGCCCATGAATAAGAGGTGCCCCCCAGTCCTTACAGACAACAGCATTAGGTGCTCACAGTCTGGCTGCAAAACCCACCCACCTATGCACTCTAGGGAACAGGGACATGGCTTCCTCCTTGACATTCCGGGGCAGGCATCAGCTCCCTGCCATGCTCAGAGTATGTCCCACTGCTGCAGCCAGATGCCTGTGCCTACACCAATCACCCATGCCTGTCCAGGACTGTAAGTGACAGCCTACACCACACACTTGCTGGCTATCTACCTGGGCACCTGAGCTGAATCCATATAGAAGGAGTGCGTGGACTCCTGAGCTCAGATGCCTAGTAACAGATCTAACCACCTAGTGACAGGACATTAGAGCTTCAGAGGTGCCAATAATCAAACTAGCTCATACGAGCAGCCTATTTGGGCATATCAAAACAAAACAAGAAGCTAGGACACAGTAAGCAAACATAAAATAAATAAATATAATAACTTATTTATAGCTTGGAGACGACAGTCAATATCAAATAACATAAAGAGGCAATCCATGATAGCTTCAGCAAGCTCCAAAAACAAAGAATTTAGAAATTTTCCAGAAAAGGAAAATTTCTTGGAATTACCAGTGGCAGAATACAAAAGATTAATATACAGAACTCTTCAAGAAATTAGGAAGGAAATTAAGCAAAATGCAGAACATGCAATAGAGGAAATTAAAAAGATTAGAGAAGAGCATAATGACAAATATAACAGGCTGCAAGAATCCATAGAGAGACAGCAATCAGAAATCCAGAAGATTAACAATAAAATTTCAGAATTAGATAACTCAATGGAAAGTCATAGGAGTAGACTCGAGGAAATGGAAATGAGAATTAGTGAGATTGAAGATAAAGTGCTTGACAACAACTTATCTGAGGAAAAATCAGAGAAAAGGATTTAAAAAAATGAAGAAACCCTAGGAATTACCTGGGACTCTATCAAAAGGAATAACTTACAAGTGACTGGAGTACCAGAATGGGGGCAGATAACAGAAAATACAGAGAGAATTGTTGAAGATTTGTTGGCAGAAAACTTCCCTGATATCGTGAAAGATGAGAAGGTATCTATCCAAGATGCTCATCGAACCCCACATAAGGTAGATCCCAAAAGAAAGTCACCAAGACATATCATAATCAAACTTTCCAAAACCAAAGATAAAGAGAGAATTTTAAGAGCAGCTACGGATAAACAAAAAGTCATCTACAAAGGAGAGTCAATAAGAATAAGCTCGGACTACTCAGCAGAAACCATGCAGGCAAGAAGGCAATGAGATGACATATATAAAGCCTTGAAGGAAAGAAATTGCCAGCCAAGAATTATATATCCAGCAAAACTGTCTCTCAAATATGAAGGCGAAATTAGGGCACTTCCAGATAAACAGAAGTTTAGGGAATTTACAAAAACCAAACCAAAATTACAAGAAACACTAAAGGGAGTCCTCTGGTTAGAAAATCAGTAACATCAGATAATAAACCAAGACTAGAACATAGGACAGAGCAACTAGATATCAACCCAGATAGGGAAGTCACAAAAGTAAACTAAAGCTAAAATACTAAAAATAGGGAAACAGATGTCAATATGTAAAAGATAACAACATTTAAACAAAAAAGAGGGACTTAAAAAAATGTAGACATAGATTTTTCATATGGAGAGGAAGTCAAGGCGATATAAAGAAATAAAAGACTGGCATAAACTTAGAAAGACAGGGGTAAATATTAAGGTAACCACAAAGGAATCTAACAATCCTACAAATCAAAATAAAAAAGTAGAAAAATTGAAGACTCAGCAAACACAAAATGAACAACAATGAAAAAAAAAACACATAAAGAAAAACAACTCAGCATAGAAAATTAAGGGAAACAAAGAAACTGTGAACAACACACAAAAAGAGACATCAGGATGATGGAACTAAACTCATACCTATCAATAATTACACTGAATGTAAATGGACTAAATGCACAAATAAAGAGACAGAGAGTAACAGATTGGATTAAAAAACATGATCTGTCTATACGCTGCCTAAAAGAGACATACCTTAGACTTAAAGACACAAACAAACTAAAACTCAAAAGATGGAAAAAAAAAATATTGAGCAAACAACACTCAAAAAAGAGCAGGAGTGGCAATATTAATCTCCGACAAAATAGACTTTAAAGTAAAATCCACCACAAAGGATAAGGAAGGACACTATATAATGATTAAAGGGTCAATATACCAGGAGGACATACCTATAATAAATACGTACGCACCCAACGACAGGGCTCCAAAATATACAAAACAAACTTTAACAGCACTGAAAAGTGAGATAGACAGCTCCACAATAGTAGTCGGAGACTTCAACATGCCACTTTCAGTGAAGGACAGAACATCCAGAAAGAAGTTCAACAAAGACATGGGAGAGCTAAATGCTACAATCAACCAACTTGATCTCATAGACACATACTGAACACTCCACCCAACAGCAGCCAAGTATACTTTCTTTTCCAACACACATGGAACATTCTCCAGAATAGAATAGACCATAAAGCAAGCCTTAACAAAATCCACAACATCAAAATATTACAAAGAATCTTTTCTGACCATAAAGCCATAAAAGTAGAAATCAACAACAGGAAAAGCAAGGAAAAAAAAAAATCAAACACATGGAAACTGAACAACACCTTGCACAAAAACTACTGGGTTATAGAAGCACTTAAGGATGGAATAAAGAAATTCATAGAATCAAAACAGAATGAAAACACATCCTACCAGAACCTTTGGGACACAGCAAAAGCAGTGCAAAAGCAGTGCTCAGAGGTCAGTTTATACCAATAAACGCACACATCCAAAAAGAAGAAAGGGCCATAATCAAAACATTAACCCTACAACTGGAACAAGTTGAAAGAGAGCAGCAAAAGAAGCTCTCAGGCGCCAGAAGGAAGGAAATAATAAGAATTGGAGCAGAATTAAATGAAATAGAGAATACAAAAACAATTGAAAGAGTTAACAAGACCAAAAGCTGGTTCTTTGAAAAGATCAACAAAATTGATAAACCATTGGCCAAACTGACAAAAAAAA
>NW_004443971.1:17293053-17294474 GCF_000243295.1 Trichechus manatus latirostris | reverse complement strand
CATTCCCCTTAAGAACGGGAACCAGACAAGGATGCCCTTTTTCATCACTCTTATTCAACATTATGCTGAACAGTTAGGCGAGAAAAAGAAATAAAGGGCATCCAAATTGGTAAGGAAGAAGTCAAAGTGTCTCTATTTGCAGATGATACGATCTTATACACAGAAAACCCCAAAGTATCCACAAGAAAACTACTGGAAGTGATAGCTGATTTCAGAAAAGTTTCAGGATACAAGATGAACATACAAAAATCAGTTGGATTCCTTTACAGCACAAAGAGAGCCTCGAAGAGGAAATCACCAAATGAATACCATTTACAATAGCCCACAAGAAGATAAAATACTTAGGAATAAATTTAACCAGAGACATAAAAGATCTATACAATGAAAACTACAAAACACTACTGCAAGAAACCAAAAGAGACCCACATAATTGGAAAAACATACCTTGCTCATGGATAGGCAGACTCAACTTAGTGAAAATGTCAATTCTACCCAAAGCAATCTACAGATACAATGCAATCTTGATCCAAATTCCACCAGCATTTTTTAATGAGATGGAGAAACAAATCACCAACTTCATATGGAGAGGGAAGGGGCCCCAAATAAGTAAAGCATCACTCAAGAAGAAGAACAAACAGGGAGGCCTCACACTACCTGATTTTAGAACCTATTATACTACCACAGTAGTCAAAACAGTCTGCTACTGGTACAACAGATACACAGACCAATGGAACAGAACTGAGAATCCAGACATAAATTCATCCGCCTATGAGCAGCTGACATTTGACAAAGGCCCAAAGTCCATTAACTGGGGAAAAGACAGTCACTTTAACAAATGGTGCTGGCATAACTGGATATCCATCTGCAAAAAAATGAAACAAGACCCATACCTCACACCATGCACAAAAACTAACTCAAAATGCATGAAAGACTGAAATATAAAATCGAAAAGATAAAGATCATGGAAGAAAAAATAGGGATAACATTTGGAGCCTTAATATATGGCATAAACATACTACGAACCATAAGAAACAATGCACAGGCATCAGAAGAGAGACTAGATAAATGGGAGCTCCTAAAAATCAAAAACTTATGCTCATTAAAAGACTTCATCAAAAGAGTAAAAAGACAACGTACACACTGGGAAAAATTTTTGGTTACAACAAATCCGATCAGCATCTAATCGCTAAAATATACAAGATACTGGAAGACCTCAACAACAAAAAGACAAATAACCCAATTAAAAAATGGGCAAATTATATGAACAGGCACTTTGCCGGAGAAGATATTCAGCAGCTAACAGACACATGAGGAAATGCTCACAATCATTAGCCATTAGAGAAATGCAGATCAAAACTACAATGAGATATCATCTCACCCCAACAAGGCTAGCATTAATCCAAAAAACACAAAATAATAAA
>NW_004443971.1:17276904-17292350 GCF_000243295.1 Trichechus manatus latirostris | reverse complement strand
TCAATTGGCATAACAAAGCTTATTAAGAAAATGTTCTGCATCTTACTTTGGTGAGTGGCGTCTGGGGTCTTAAAAGCTTGCAAAGGGCCATCTAAGATGCATCAATTGGTCCCAACCGTCCTGGTGTAAAGAACAATGAAGAACACGAAAGACACAAGGAAAGTATTAGCCTAAGGGACTGAAAGGGCCACATAAACCAGAGACTCCATCAACGTGAGACCAGAAGAATTAGATGGTGCTCGGCTACCACCAATGACCTCCCTGACAGGGAACACAACAGAGAGTCCTGGATGGAGCAGGAGAAAAGTGGGGTGCAGAACTCAAATTCTAGTAAGAAAACCAGACTTAATGGTCTGACTGAGACTGGAGGAAGCCCAGAAAGCATGGCCCCAGGATTCTCTATCAGCCCAGAACTAAAACAATTTCTGAGGCTAACTCTTCAGACACGGATTGGACTGGACTGTGGGACATAAAGTGATACTCGTAAGGAATGAACCTCTTAGCTCAAGTAGATACAAGGGACTAAATGGGCAGCTTCTGTCCGTAGGTGGGATAGGAAGGCAGAGACAGTTAGGAGCTGGCTGAAGGTTGAATGGACATGGGGAATCAGGGGTGGAAAGAAGTGTGCTGTGACAGTATTGGGAGAGCAATTAGATTCACACAACAATGTATGTATAAATTTTCGTATGGGAAAAAATTTAAAAAATTTAAAAAAAGATGAGTTATGAGAGTTTAGGAGGAAAACAAAATGATCACATAAATAAAGGCCACATTGGAATCAGCACAAAGGAGAAAAGTCATTACCCAAAACACAGTAAGACATGAGGATTAAAAAAAAACAGTGAAAAGAAGTTTAAAAGGAATAAAGAAAATAATATATATGGAAAATATACAAAGAAGATTCAACATACATAAAATTGCTATCCCTGAGTAGTAAGATAAAAGTATTGGAAAGAAAAAAAAAATTTGAAAACTAAAAAGAAACAAACACTACACAATTAACCTAAATACATTTTTTAGTCAATTTATTAGACTACAAAGAGGGAGGAAGGAAGGAAATAAGGAAGGGAGAGAGGGAGGGAAGAAGGGAGGGAAGCGAAGGTGGAGGGAGAGAAGGGAGAAGGGAGGGAGGGAGGAAGACTTTTAAATAAATAGACAATAAAATTAAAGTGATCTAAAGGACAAAGTCTGGTTGGCATAAGACTTGAGGAGTATTCAATGCCAGAAAACAGCTGAACAAAGCCTACAAAGTATTATCTAAGAAATTTACACAAGCCAAATTTTGTTTGAGGAAAGCAGAAAGAATTTTTGAATATGAGGACTAAGAAAATATATTTCTCATGGATCCTTCTTCAAGAAGAATATCCTGTCCAGTAATCTAGACAGTAATCTTTAGCCAACCAAGAGATAAATGAAAAAAATAGAGCAAAAAGAATAGTATGTCCAGACACAAGAAATAAATCCAATAAATTCATGATATAAGGACACTATGTAATCATTGTCAAACAGTATTTATTAAGTGACCCATGTGCACATCTAACCAAATGTGGGTAACCCCTTGGAAACAGGTGACACAGAGAATATGAGATTCAATGAATGGCTTCACCAACTATATGATCATAGCTCCATGGCCCTTCCAGAAACTGATCCAAGATCAACGTTGACTATTTCTCACTGAAAGGTCTTCTCCCTCTTTCAAGGATAATGTTTTGCAGTATCGTATTTGCAAGTTAAGAGACTGATGTATTACTTTTAGTCTCACACAACTTGCCATACTACAGGAAGACATTTGGCATGTGTGTCCACAGTCAACGCAAAGTAAGGTATAGCATACACTCACAGGTGTTTTCAGCAATTTTGAGACATCATCTTGGATCCCCATAGATTTTGACAAATTGGTGTTGGTCCTTTGCTCTTGTTTCCAAAGTGTCACAGGTTGAAAATGTACTTATCTGACCAAAACTTAATGCAAATAATAACTAACAGATTTTAAGCACTTACTATGTGGTAGCTATTGTAATAGGTATTTTACATGGATTATGTCCTCTAATCACTACCACAACCATGTGGCATGGGTATAATTATCATTAGATTTTACAAGTACTTAAAGGGAGACCCAGAGAATGATAGACCCAAGAGTTTACCCAACTGGTGAACTCTAGAACTGGGATTTAATCCCAGAACAACTGATTCCAACCTCACTGCTCTTCTCAACTCCCCTATAACTGCTACTCAATGGTAGTAGCTGCTTCGGAACCTCTCAAAGCAACACTGAACATGATTAAAATTATGCTAATAATGGGTTTAAGACTGGCATCTTGTACTCTAAATGTAATTTGTATTGCATGTGCACCTATTGATATTGCAAAATTCGCATCATTCACTCATAGTTTTAAAGAAATAATATTTTAAAAATTTTATGTACAGCGTCTTAGTCATCTAGTGCTGCTGTAACAGAAATACCGCAAGTGAATGGTTTTAATGAAGAGAAGTTTATTTCCTCACAGTCAAAGTAGGCTAAAAGTCCAAATTCAGAGCGTCAGCTCCAGAGGAAGGCTTTTTCTCTCTCTCGACCTTCTTCTCTTTGGTGTTCCCCTGGACTAGGAGCTTCTCTGCACAGGGACTCCAGTCCAAAGGACGCACTCTGCTCCCAGAACTGCTTTCTTGATGGTATGAGGTCCCCCTGTCTCACTGCTCACTTCTGTCTTTTATATCTCAAGAGATTGCCTCAGGACACAATCCAGTCTTGTAAATTGAGTCCTGCCTCACTAACACAACTGCCACCCATCCTCCCTCATTAACATCATAGAGGCAGGATTTACCACACATGGGAAAATCACACAATACCGGGAATCATGGCCCAGCCAAACTGATACACACATTTTTGGGGGGACATAATTCAATCCATGATATACAGTCTTTTATGAGAACCTCTATACTCCAACAAAAGTAGTAGCATGAAATGCCTTATCTGATGTGATGGTTAATTTTATATGTCAACTTGGTTAGGCTATGCTATCCAGTTGTTTGGTCAAACATTAGTCTAGATGTTGCATTGAAGGTATTTTGTAGCTGTAATTAACATTTACAATCAGTTGGTTTTCAGCAAAGGATATTATCCTCGATAATGTATGTAGGCCTCATTCAATCAGTTGAAGGGTTTAAGATCAAAACCTGAGCTTTGTGGGAGAAGAAGGAATTTGTCCTCTCTCTCTCTCTCTCCCTATCTGTGTGCATGTGTGTGGGTATGTGTATATACATATATACACACATATATACACACATATATACACATATACATACATATATACATATATACACATATATATACATATATACATATATATACACATATGTACACATATATATACTCACACACACACACACACACACACATATATACACGTATCTGTGGAAAACCTGGGCGTGTAGTGGTTAAGAGCTATGGCTGTTGACCAAAAGGTCGGCAGTTCAAACCCACCAGGCACTCCTTGGAAACTCTACGGGGCAGTTCTACTCTGTCCTATAAGGTCGCTATGAGTTGGAACCAACTCGACAGCAATGGGTTTGGTTTTGGTTTTTTTGGTAATAGATATATATATTTTTTCCTATTGGTTCTATTTTCATTTAAGACCCCTAATTGATACACCTAGGTATTCCAATCCTCATTCACATGACAGATTTTTTTCTTGATGTTTTCAAAAGAAGAAAAACATGCTTATACTTCTCTGACCAGCATAAAGCTGTAATGACTCTAAGGATAAATCTGAGTTTTATTACTAGTATGATTACTTGTTTGAATACATACTACTTGCTGCTCCTGAATACACAACCAACAAACCCATTGCTGTCAAGTCGATTCCGATTTATAGTGACTTTATAGGAAAGAGTAGAACTTTCCCTCAGGGTTTCCAAGGCTGTAATCTTTACAGAAGCAGACTGCCACATCTTTCTCCTGCAGGGCAGCTAGTGGGTTGGAACTGCCAGCCTTTCGGTTAGCAGCCGAGTGCTTTAACCACGGTGCCACCAGGGTTCCTCTTCTGAATACAGTAGATAGTAAATGAGATAATTCCATCTGGTTAGGTAAAGTATCTCAAAAGTGCTATACACACTGTGGGATTAGCCAATGAAAGCCTTGCCCACCCTCCCTAGATAAATTGCTGTCCCTAGTAGTTCTTTATACAGAAAGATACTAGGGCCTCTGTCACATGCCAAAAAGAGAAGCCAGCCTCGTATGTCTGCGACAAATGATAGGCAGAAACTCACGGTGGGCCCAAAGGAAGCAAAATACAGCAAGGATGAACAAATGTTTTTGCATAAATAACAATCATAAACATAAGCAAAACAAAGTTTATTCCTCTTCTTCTCCTATAACCATTCTCCAAATCTCAAAAGAAAAAATAAATCCATCTAGCAAAACAGAGATTCATCCAAAATAATTTTACACCAAAGGCATGTCAATGTAAGTTATATTAAGCAAGTATTTCTCACGACTTCTTGTGCCATGGGTCACTGGAGAAAATCATTGAAAATGTGTAAGAAAAGCAACGTTCTGACTTCAAGTTGCCCTAGACTTTTAAAACTGAATTCTCAGGAAACTCAGCATTGCATTCTTACTAAACTGTTTATTGAGTCAATGTAGCTGGTTAATATCTTCACTACTAAGGAGAAATTCAGCACAGGAAAATTTCTCTGGAGACTTTAATTAAAATGAGGTGTATAACGTTAACTCACTATTGTTGCTCCATGGGGACACAGAGGAGGGACGTGCAAATCATCCTGAGGTTTCCAGAAGTTTTGGGATGAGAAAACATCTTATGAACCAAGTTCTTTAGGCCAGAATAACTAGATGTTGAATGGAAGAAAGACTATTTCATACTGAGAAAATAAAAATAGCAAGGAATGGTGACATAAATAGCCTGGTATTTTTGAGAAAACACAAGTTATCTGGTAAGATGATACCCAAAGGATAAAAAGACTTAGCTAGGGAAAACATGGAGGGAAGAGCATTCAAGGCAGAGAAAACAGTGAATGAAAAGACACTGGGGAAAAAGCCTGCAGGAACATTTGCAGACCTGAAAGAAGGCCAATTTGGTTGGAGCATACTGAGCAAGGAGAGAGTGAATCAAGGTCAAGTTGGATAGCTAGGAGGGGCCAGCTCATGCAGTGTCTCATGGGCATGCTAAAGACTGTGTTTTGTCCTTAGTTCACAGAGAAGCTATTAAGGGTTTTACAGAAGACTGATAGTTTTAGGTGACTGCACTGGACATCACATGGACAAGATTACAGGAGACAAGAATGACCATAGAGAAACCAGTAGGAAGATTTTTCAATTGTTCAGGAAAGATATGACAGTGGTTTAGACCAGGTGTGTGGTCTTAGCGGCTTAAAGACATACAGATAAACACATAAAGATATGTATATATATTTTGTACAATAGTTAACTGCTCAACTGCTTATCAAAATGTTTATGGTTGGATCCCATCCAGTGGCTCCATGAGAGAAACCAAAAAAAAAAAAAAAACAAACTCATTGCTGTTGAGTCGCTTCCAACTCATGGTGACTGGTAATCTGCTTCTGTAAAGATTACAGCCAAGAAAATCCTATGGGGCAGTTCTACTCTGTTACATGGGGTCACTATGAGTCAGAACCAACTTGATGGCATCTAATAACAACAAGAAGCAGGGGTGTGACTTGATCTGACTGTCCTGTGAAAATAGTGTGAAAGACGAGGAGACAGAATCTGAAATTTAAAAGTCAGTCAATAATGAAGAGAAAGAGAAGATATAATGATAGAAATACACATAAAGGAGGAAGAATATCCACCTCTTGACAAGTGATTACAAGTAGAAGTGATGAAGAAAGGAATCCAAGATGAACAGATCTCTGTTTGAGTCACTAGATGGAGAGTTGTGATGTTCACTCACATACAAACTGCAAGAGGAGACAGGATTTTGGGGAATAAATAAATCCACTTCAAGATGTGCTGAGTTTGTGGGGCCTGTGGGACATCCAAGGGGGTGGATAAATGGTTTTTGGCTTGGGAGAAGATCTGGATAAGCCAAAGAGACTTACAGTCACCAATGTATAGTGTGGTATTTGATAGCATAGGTTTAGATGATTACCCAGGAAGAATATTTAGAACAATTAGGATTCTAAACCTCTTTTTCCACCCAATACACCTGATACATAAAGCATATGCACCTCCCTCCCCTGTTACAGCCCTTCCCTCCTGCAGTGATTTTTTTTTTTTTAACTGTGGTGATACATTCACTCAAGTGAATAGAAGAGGGACAAAAATAACAGCCAAAACAAAAACAAACCCATATAATTTTTCATACTGTCTGTCTCATCCTCAAATTATTTTTTTTGAAGATACATTTTTTTATTACACTTTAGAAGAAGGTTTACAGAGCAAATTAATTTCTCACTAAAAAATTAATACACATATTGTTTTGTGACATTGGTTGCCAATCCCATGACATGTCAACACTTTCCCCTTCTCAACCTTGGGTTCCTCATTACCAGCTTTCCTGTCCCCTCCTGCCTTCTTGTCCTTGCCCCTGAGCTGGTGTGACCATTTAGTCTCGTTTTGTTTTATGGGTCTGTCTTGTCTTTGGCTGAAACGTGAACCTCAGGAGTGACTTCAGTACTGAGTTAAGAGGGTGTCCAGGGGCCATACTCTTGGGTTTCTCCAGTCTCTGTCCGTAAGTCTTGTCTTTTTGTGAGACTGAATTTTGTTCTCTTTTCTTCTCCAACTCTGTCTGGAACCCTCTATGGTGATCTCTGTCAGAGCAGTCAGTGGTGATAGTCAGGCACCATCTAGTTATGCTGGACTCAGTCTGGTGGAGGCTGTGGTACTTGCGGTCCATTAGTCCTTCGGACTAATCTTTCCCTTGTGTCATTGGTTTTCTTTATTCTACCTTGCTCTAGACAGGGTGAGACCAGTCGAGTATCTTAGACGGCCATTCACAAGCTTTTAAGACCCCAGATGCTACTCAACAAAGTAGACATCCTCAAATTATTGAAGGAATTAACAGAAATTAATAAATGCAGATATCCCTGACGGAGACCAAGATTGCCTAACACAGTGGCCGGCACACAGTAGGCTCTCAGATAGGATATACTGAATGTTGACCAGAGCAAAAAGAGGCACCAAGTGACACCGAGCTAGAAAGTGGAGGAAGAAGAAGAAGGAAAACCAGAAAAGATGATGCTAAAGAAGCCAAAGGAAGAGAGAAACTCAAGATAAAAACTGTCAAAAATATGCAGGTGCATTTATCCCTCTTTATTTTCAATACTTCTCTTTCTGCTCTAATTTAAACACCAGATCTCAGGCTATTGTGCACCAGTACTAGTAATAATCACTTACTATCTATAAGCTGCACCATAAACAAGGTAAGCTGAGGAAGAACCCAGTTTCATCCAGCAAGTTAGCCTGCCATTAATGCTACCCATTTATCACCCAAAACAAACAACAGAATGCCAGTGTATGAGAATGATTTCATCATAAGGATACCAAAAAACCACACCCATTGCCTTCGAGTAGATTCCGACTCATAGCGACCCTATAGGACAGAGTAGAACTGCCCCACAGGGTTTCCAAGGCTATACTCTTTATGGAAGCGGACTTCCAAATCTTTTTCCCAAGGAGCAGCTGATGGGATTCAACCGCTGACCTTTCGGTTAGGAGCAGAGAGCTTAACCACTATACCACCAGGGTTCCTTCTCATTATAGGGATAACTTATTAAAAATAGCAAACCACTCCCAAACCTTTTTTCAACAAGTATTAGTCATAAATTGTGTGAGACAAGACTGTCAAACGATCACAATATCACAACACACAAATGTGGGGAGACGCTGGGATTGAGAGTTGCGGAAATGGGCTGTGAGCTCCTTTGAAATGTTTGTATTCTCAGCACTTAGCACGTGTAGGTACTCAACAGATGTTCAACGAAGTGGAGTAAACTGAATTTCCAAACTGAAGAACCATGGTTTTCTTTTCCTTGTCTTCACAAATGCTTCTGATCTGGTTTGCCTCTGGCTGGCTACCACCTACTTATTCTCAAAGACTGTACACAGGCGTCATCTCAAAACCTTTCCTTCAGCTTCCCACCCCTCTCCTACCCTCGCAGGACTGTACCCCTCCCACCACCACCTGAGGACTGAGTTAGGTGCTGAACCAATAGGGGTTCTCAACGGGGAGCATTTTACCACCTCCCTGGTGGTATCTGACAATGCGTGGGGACATTTTTTGTTTTCAAAACATGGGGGAAGGGAATGAGTGCTACTGGCATCTAATGTGTAGAGGCCAAGGACGCTGCTAAGCATCCTCCAACATACAGGACAGCCCCAGAAAAAAAGAATTATCCAGCAAAATATTCAATCATACTAAGGTTGAGAAACCCTGTGCCTAAGCATCCCTTGCTTACGTCTCACATACTTTGGACACGTTGTCAGGAGGGATAAGTCCCTGGAGAAGGACATTGTGCTTGGTAAAGTAGAGGGTCAGCGAAAAAGAGGAAGACCCTCAATGAGATGGACTGACAACAATGGGCTCAAGCATAACAATGATTGTGAGGATGGCAAAGGACCAGGCAGGGTTTCGTTCTGCAGTACATAGGGTCGCTATGAGTCAGAATTGACTCAATGGCACATAGCAACAACAACAACAAGCATCCTTTGTGTTTCCCTCTCCTTGGGCTTATGGCATTGTATCAGTCTTTTATCCATTTTATGCAAATTGCTAGCACCCTAGGCCACAAGGTTGCACTTACAAACCAAAGATCCTGAATTAATTTCTTGCTGGGCCTTTGTTTATTTCTAGTGCCTAGACTAGAAACTAAAAATGGTAGGTATTTAACAAATGACTGAATATATGTTACTTAATTCTTGACCACTTGAAATTCGTCTTTCATCATCTAGCCCATTCACATGATCTTGCAGAAATCCGCCAGCTTCCTCGCCATCTTGGTGTTTCAAACTGGAATTTGCTATTTTGTGCAAAGCAAATGTTGAGGTTTTTCCTCTTTAAGACTACATATAAAATTTTAAAAGTTTAATATGTTGTGGGGTTGTTAACCAATGTCGTAAAACAACATGTGTACTACTGTTTCATGAGAAACTATTTGTTCTGTAAGCCTTCACCTGAAGTACAATAAAATATAAAAAAAAAAAAAAAGAAAATTTAAAAGTAAACTTTTCCCAAGCATTCATCCTTGGGGTACTATACGGCTCACATTTCTCCATTATTTTAAGTGTCCTTTTCTTTCCTTCGTTGGCTTTCTATCTTTGTTATAGCTCCCTAGGCACGGTAAAACACACCACAAAACTTAAGGTAATTATTTTGTCCAATAGCTTTCACTAGGGAAAGATTTTTGAAAGCCTAAATCTCTCTTTCATTATGGCCACTGGTTTTTCCTTATCTGCGTGTTTATTTACCTGCTCAGAGAACTTGCATAGGTTAGTGAGGCAGAATTTCCTTTTACACTAGAAAGTCAGGATGTCTAGTTCTCCATTCGTTTCGTGTTTAAATATCCAATGGATTTCTTTTCCATTCCTTGTTCAACTGGTAACTTGTGAGCCCCCTCGAGGGATAATATTAGCTCTTCTGAACAGTCTGGGCAAGAGATGTCAACCTACTAGGCAGAGGATGCTGGCAGTGGGGCTCCTGGGAATTGAGGCATCTGCCTGAGTGCCCACTGAGCTCAACTAATGTTGAGCCCCAAGGTACATATTTGCCTCTAACCCCAGTGGCTACACTGTTAAAGCAAGCATGATATTTACTACTCCCCTGCCTTTATGGAAAGGAAGAGAGCATGGCATAACAGCACAAATAAGGACTTCGGAGTGCAAAAGACCTGCCTTTGAGACTCAGCACTGTTATTCTTTAGCTGTGTGACCAGGAATATACTTAACCACATTTTTCTTACCCGTAAGCAGGAGATAATAGCTAACTCTGAGGCTTATATGAAGTAACTCACACAAATATTTAGCAAAGGGTTTGGCATAAGCCTATATATCTATCTATCTATCTATCTATCTATCTATCTATCTATATATATATATCACATCAATTTAACTAAAGGTGACCCCGTGTGTGGCAGAGCAGAACTGCATTCCACGAACTTTCTACGGAAGTAGATCTCCAGGCCTTTCTTCAGCTTTGCTGTGATTGGGTAGATTCGAACCACCAACTATTCAGTTAGTAGCAGAGCTCAAACCGTTTGTGCCACCCAGTGAGCTATATTTGGCAAAAGGCCTGGTATACGCTAAGTAGTCAGTGAGTGTTCTTTAGCCCTGCATTTTTATTTTTCCAGTAACTTTGTTACCTATTATCTCATAACAGCAAATCACAGAATTCAAGTATAAGATCTAATTTGAAATCTTTCTTTAATGAAAGAGTGGTAAGTGCATGAATCACAGCAACAAATGTTATCCATTCCATGAGGAAATATATAAGGCACGGCGTGGATTTTCTTGGTAGGGCTTCATACATGGTAATAGAGCTCAATGAGCCCCTCTGATAAAGTATTCCCAGGTAACTGTCTTTTGACTTCAGTAGCATGTAAGGGTGTCGTTCTCCTGGTTATCCTATGGCCACCTCTTTTCCTCTCAATCACAGGGACCAGAGATTCCAGCTGGTTAATGTGTTACATACCGTGAAGTGGATGCTATTTTAAATTAAGGCAGTATATGGGAACACAGCAAGAAGCATATAAAAAGCATTTGATTTTTTTGACATTTCCATACTTTTTTGCATAAAGACTTAGAGGACACTTTCCAAAACTCCCCAAAGGTCTGTCATAGTCAGTCTCCAGGGAAATACAAATCATAGCCGCCAAGTCATGAGAAACATTCTAAAACCAAGAGGCTCTGAAACGCTCAAGTGGCTCTATCTTGCTCATTTCCTTTTCCACAGACTGGATTTTGTGCCTGAGTGATCACTTTTCCTTTAGCAAGAAGTAAATTGTATTTCAGCTGCTACTCTTGCATATTTGGGACTCCACAGCATCCTTGATTGCTGAGACGTTGCATACTGCATACAGAGCTGGTTTTAATGACGTGTTCATGGGAAATTAATCTGCCTCATCGGGGACTGACTTTCATCTCAGCCGCTCTGGGAGTGGGAGCCGCTGATTTGCTTGCCGAGAAAACGGCTTCTGTGACATCAGTGTTCAAGGGAGAATTATTAGTAATAATAACAGGCTGAAGTTCGCGCTATCGAGCCCCTTAAATACTCATGCATTCTTCTCTTAAGACCTGACAAATGCTTTCAGTCTTTGATGGCTTTTACATTAACTGGGATCTTAGCTCTGTTAACTTTTAAAAATTTGTTAATGATGTGAACTTAGAACAATCCCTTCAGTAGGTCTAGTGCCATTTTTATTCAAAAGTAAAGGCCGTAAAAGTCATTTAGGAGTAAAACCTTCCGAAGTCCTTGGCATTCTTGTGTCCACTTGTGTGTTCCTTTGTCGAGAATCTCTCTCAGGTACCACTGCTGTTATAGTCAGCAGCTGTTGAGTTGGCCCCCAACTCATGGCGACCTCATGCACAACAGAACTGAACCACTGTGATCAAGGTTTTCATTGGCTGATTCTTGGAAGTAGATCACCAGGCCTTTCTTCCTAGTCTGTCTTAATCTGGAAGCTCGGCTGAAACTTGTTCAGCATCATAGCAATACACAAGCCTCCACTAGACAAGTGGTGGCTCCGACTGAGAAACATTGGCTGAGAATCAAACCTGGGTTTCCCACGTGGAAGTTGAGAATTCTACCTCTGAATCACCACTGTCCTCACCAGGTACCACCAAGAAAATGAACATGGAAGTTTAAAAAAGGGAATGAATCGGTCAAATCTTATTATCATTATGTCTGGACTCGCAAAGTAAGAGAATATCATACTTTTGGATTTGTAACAAATAGATAGCTTTACAAACTTTTAGAAAAGTACTTTTGACAACGTGTGTGTGTAATAACGTAGCAAGTCTGATGCTCCATCCACTAACCCAGAAGTATAAGAAGTAAAACATCCTTTCTTTTTTCTGTCGCTGAATCTACTTTCTATTTTTAACCCCATGTTCTCCCAGTTTTCATTTCAGCTCTGGGTCACACACATGGGGTCCAAGCTTGTGGGGTGCAGAGGCCTGGTCTGGTCCTTGGTTATAAGATTGTTTCTGCTGGCGTCCACGGTGAAATCGTCATTCCTCTGATCTTTGTCATCCGTGTAAATCTGAGTCTTGTTGTCCTTCATTTCTAGCCTCAACACGTCATTGGACTTTGCTTTCATTATTTGGGTGCCTCTCCTCGGAGCATGGGAACCATTTTCCTGCTCCCAAACTACATTAGCCATGGAAATTCTATGGATATAAAACTTTGTTGACCTCTGGGTCACCCTTGGGCACACGTATGAGCTACTTTATTCTGGTTCTTATAACAGGCTGCAAGGGCACAGATTTCTGCTACTATTGGCTCTCCAAAACCATCTAGGATTTCTGCATTTTCATGCTACCTGTGGCTCACCCCCAATGTGGAAATCAGTACACAGAGCCCCTTTTCACAAACTCAGCAGTGTTGGAACTCTCCTAGCTTCCCTTCTAAGGAGCTTCCTACCCTAAACTGGAGAAAGTTAAATTTGCTAAGCAGGAAGACATATGTTTTTTGAATCTGTTATTTGGGGCTTCGGTCATCTTGAGGCCTAGGCTTTTGGCAATAAAAAGGCAGCAACAGTTCTTTTTCCGACACTTGTACTATAAAAATCCCTTCCCCAAAGCACTGAAAGCTGAACAGTCTGAATGCTCACGTTGGCAAAGGGTTAAGCGGTATAAGAGAACACAAGAATAAAGCCTTGGTTCATATTTCAAAATACTGTCACACTGTACTATTTTTTTTTTTTTTTTTTAGTTCATGAGCCATTTGTGGAATTTTATTCCCTGTAAAGAGGGGAGCTAGCCCTCCATGGGATCTTCCTGGTGACCATGACTGACTGGGCAGGCACTGATGACTGGCTGAACATTAGTAGAAAATTAGAGCATCCAACAAACAGTATTAACAGTTGCCTATTACATGCAATATATATTATCCAAAATTGATTAATTATAAATTCAGTCTATATTGCAAAATTTTTCACTGGAGAGTAATAAATCAAACACAAGATTGGCAAGTGCAGAATCAGATTTTATGCCTTCAATTGTGTAGTTGCTTTGTGGATTTTTTAAAGATCACTTCCTTCTTGTTTTCAGGTGCTTGTACCTCTCTATGAGCATTGAAATCTAAGCAGTTTATACTACTGATTTTTTTTTTGCACTTTAGATGAAGGTTTACAGAACAAACTAGCTTCTCATTAAATAATTAGAACATATACTGTTTTATGACATTGGTTAACAACCCCGCCACATGTCAACACTCTCCCTTCTCCACTTGGGGTTCCCTGTTACCAGGTCTCCTGTCCCTTCCTGCCTTTTAGTCCTTGCCCTTAGGCTGATGTACCCCTTTCGTCTCATTTTGTTTTATAGGCCTGTCCAATTCTTACTGTACTAATTCTTATTGAGCTCCAAATATGTGTCAGGTGAAGGGTTAACAAAATTCCAGAAGAGCTTTTAACTATTTTATAGACGACCTTATTTTCAGCATACAATCAATATTTAGATATATACAAGTAATGTGAATTTTAATTATACACGTCTCTGAGGTCTGTACTCTAAATAATCTTGAACTTTTCAGACTCCGAAAATCAGTTTTCCCAAATTGGATTCCTTGAAAGCCAGTCTCCACAAGTAACAGGCAGAAGGATGGTGAAGTTAAGAAGGAATACAAAAGGATATAAATTGGCCAGAGACCAAATTAGATTTGGCTGACTGGACTTCAGCATTGATTTTACATTATTGTTATGAGAACCCAGTCAACTACTCAAAACAGGTAGAATGCATTCTCATATCCTGTCTTCTTTGCATGCAATACACTTCATCAACTGCTCCTTGTCTGCCAAATATAGTTCCTTTGTCAATCTGTCATACTTCAGGCCGAGTTAGTTGTCTCCTCTTCTGGGCTTTCCAAAAACTTTGTTCCATTGTTAGACTTAATCAAAAATTGTATAAGTTTGTTTAAATTTCTGCTTTTCCCTACTACAGTCAAAGTTTCTAAATATGATTTTTTTATCCAGCATTGATCTCGGGCATAACATTGGGATATTCATTAAATGTTAAGTGTAGGGGAAAAGGAAGAGGGACAGGTAAGAGTGAACCTTATCATGGTGGAGTTTGGCCTTACAGTCCATTCATTCATTTATTCATTCAATCATTCATGCAAAATATTTATTGAACATTTACTATATGCTATGCACTGTTTTAGGCACTAGGTTTAGTACAGTGAACCAAAAAATGCAGTCCCCATGAAACTTACTTTTGAAAGGCGGATGAAGACAATAAACCAACAAATACATAGAATGTTGGTTTGTGATCAACAGTCTGAAAAAAAAAGCAAAGTAGGGCGATAAAGTGGGCCTTGGATTAGGAAGGTATTATCTTCTATAGAGAGTAGTTCCAGAACTCACCAGTTAAGATAAAGGTACATTTCAAGAAAGAACTAAAGTAAGTGAGGAAACAAATGATGTAGATATTGGGATTGAGGTGGAGGGAGCATTTTTTGCAAAGAAAATAGTATGTGCAAAGGCCCTGAGGTAAAACTGTTTAAGGAAAAGCAAGGAAGTGGTTTAGGAAAATAAAGGGGAGGTGGTAGAGAATTAGGTCCAAGATGTATTTGGTTGTTCTTGCTGTTAGGTGCCATTGAGTCACTTCCAACTCATAGTGACCTTATGCACAACAGAACAAAACACTGCCCTGTCCTGCACCATCCTCATAATTGTTGCTATGCTTGAGCCCATTGTTGCAGCCACTGTGTCAATCCATCTCCTCGAGGGTCTTCCTGCTTTTCATGGACCCTCTACTTTACCAAGCATGATGTCCTTCTCCAGGGATTGATCCCTCCTGACAACCTGTCCAAAGTGTGTGATACATAGTCTTGCCATCCTTGCTTCTAAGGAGCATTCTGGTTGTACTTCTTCCAAGATGGATATGTTCACTCTTTTGGCAGTCCATGGTATATTCAAGAGTCTTTGCCAATACCACAATTCAAAGACATCAATTCTTCTTCGGTCTTCCTTATTCATTGTCCAGCTTTCACATGCATGTGAGGCGACAGAAAACACCATGGCTTGGGTCAGGCACACCTTTGTCTTTAAGGTGATATCTTTGTTGTCAACACTTTAAAGAGGTCTTTTGAAACAGGTTTGCCCAATGCAATGTCTTTTGATTTCTTGACTGCTGCTTCCATGGGTGTTGATTATGGATCCAAGTAAAATGAAATCCTTGACAACCCCAATCTTTTCTCCGTTTATCATGATGTTGCTTATTGGCCAGTTGTGAGGATTTTTGTTTTCTTTGTGTTGAG
>NW_004443971.1:17239123-17276804 GCF_000243295.1 Trichechus manatus latirostris | reverse complement strand
TTCTCGAATTATTTGCTCAGCATACAGATTGAATAGGTATAGTGAAAGGATACAACACTGACACACACCCTTCTTGACTTTAAACCAGGCAGTATCCCCTTGTTCTGTTAAAAAGACTGCCTCTTGATCCAGATTGTACAGATTCCTCATGAGCGCAATTATATGTGTTCAGGAATTCCTATTCTCCAAAATGTTATCAATAATTTGTTATGATTCCAAAGTTGAATGACTTAGCATAGTCAATAAAACACAAGTAAACATCTTTCTGGTATTCTCTGCTTTCAGCCAGGATCCATCTGACATCAGCAATGATATATCCCTGGTTCCACATCCTCTTCTAAATCCAGCTTGAATTTCTGGCAGTTCCCTGTCAATACACTGCTGCACTTTTGAATGATCTTCAGCAAAATTTTGCTTGCATGTGATATTAATGATATTGTTCGACAATTTCCACATTCAGTTGGATTACTTTTCTTGGGAATAGGTGTAAATATGGATATCTTCTAGTCAGTTGGCCAGGTAGCTGTCTTCCAAATTTCTTGGCATAGATGAGTGAGCACTTCCAGCACTGCATCCCTTTGTTAAAACGTCTCAGTTGGTATTCTCTCAATTCCTGGAGCCTTGTTTTTTGCCAGTGCCTTAGTGCAGCTTGAACTTCTTCCTTCAATACCATCAGTTCCTGATCATATGCTACCTCTTGAAATGGTTGAACGTCAACCAATTCTTTTTGGTATAATGACTGTGTATTCCTTCCATCTTCTTTTGATGCTTCCTGCGTCGTTTAATATTTTCGCCATAGAATCCTTCAGTATTGCAACTCGAGGCTTGAATTTTTTCTTCAGTTCCTTCAGCTTGAGAAATGCTGAGCATGTTCATCCCTTTTAGTTTTCTATCTCCAGGTATTTGCACATGTCATCATTAATACTTTACTTTGTCTTCTCGAGCCACCCTTTGAAATCTTCTGTTCAGGTCTTTTACTTCACCATTTTTTCCTTTTGCTTTAGCTACTCGATGTTCAAGAACGAGTTTCAGAGTCTTTTCTGACATCCATTCATATCTTCTTTTTCTCTCCTGTCTTTTTAATGACCTCTTGCTTTCTTCATGTATGATGTCCTTGATGTCATTCCACAACTTGTCTGGTCTTTAGTCATTAGTGTTTAACGCATCAAATCTATTCTTGAGATGGTCTCTAAATTCAGGTGGGATATACTCAAGGTCTTACTTTGACTCTCGTGGACTTGTTCTATTTTCTACAGTTTCACCTTGAACTTGCATATGAGCAATTGATGGTCTGATCTGCAGTCGGAGCCTGGCCTAGTTCTAACTGATGATATTGAGCTTTTCCATCATCTCTTTCCACAGATGTAGTTGATTTGATTCCTATGTATTCCATCTGGTGAGGTCCATGTGTATAGTCACCGTTTATGTTGGTGAAAAAAAGTGTTTGCAATGAAGAAGTCATTGGTCTTGCAAAATTCAATCATGCGATCTCTGGCATTGTTTCTATAAACAAAACCTATTTTCCAACTACCTATCCTTCTTCTATGTTTCCACTTTCGCATTCCAATCACCAGTAATTATCAGTGCATCCTGATTGCATGTTCAATCAATTTCAGACTGCAGAAGCTGGTAAAAATCTTCTGTTTCTTTATCTTTGGCATTAGTGGTTGGTGCGTAAATTTGAATAATAGTCATATTAACTGGTCTTCCTTGTAGGCGTATGGATATTATCCTATCACTGACAGTGTCGTACTTCAGGATAGATGTTGAAATGTTCTTTTTGACGATGAATACAACACCATTCCTCTTCAAGTTGTCATTCCCAGCATAGGACATAGTACACCATATGACTGTCCAATTCCAAATGGGCAATACCAGTCCATTTCAGCTCACTAATGCCTAGGATATTGATGTTTTTGCATTCCATTTCATTTTTGACAATTTCCAATTTTCCTAGATTCATACTTGATAGATTCCATGTTCCGATTATTAATGGATGTTTGCAGCTGTTTCTTCTTATTTTCATGCCACATCAGCAAATGAAGATCTCGAAAGCTTGACTCCATCCACGTCATTAAGGTGGACTGTACTTTGAGGAGGCAGCTCTTCCCCAGTTGTACTTTGAGTGCCTCCAACCTGAGGAGCCCATCTTCCGGCACTGTATCAGACAATGTACCACTGCTATTCATAAGGTTTTCACTGGCTAATTCTTTTCAGAAGTAGACTGCTGGGTCCTTCTTCCTACTCCATCTTAGTCTGGAAGCTCAGCTGAAACTGGTCCGCCATGGGTGGCCCTCCTGGTATTTGAATACCAGTGGCGTAGCTTCCAGCATCACAGCGAGACACAAGCTCCCACAATACAACAAACTGACAGACGCATGGGGGAGAGGTATTTTGGTCAGTTATTATTTGTCTATGATGAAGATTTTGGACTTTATTCTGAGTGTGTGGAAATTCATTAGAAGATTTTGGAAAATAATATTAACATAATTTGATTTAAATTTATAAATTATCATTCTGACTACTGTGGTAGAAAAGATTATCTTGGAGCAAGGGTGAAAGCAGGAGTACTGGTTAGGAGGTGATTGCAATACTTTAGGTGAGAGAAGATGGTGGCTTCTATCAGGATTATGAGAAGGGGTGGGATTCTGGATATGTTTAGAGTCAGAGCCAATAGAATTTCCTAGTGGAATGAAATAGTTTGTTAAAGAAGTATCTGATTAAGGATTACTTCAGGATTTGGGGCTTAACTAGTTAGGCAAATGATAATACTATACACAAAGAAAATGAACTGAGAAAAGAGCTAGTTTGGGTGAGTATGGGAACAGAGGAATCAAGAGTTCTGCTCTGGACAAGTTATTTTGAGATTTTTTTTTTTTTTTTTGAGAAGCAGGTGGAGATGTTAATTAGAGAGCCCAAAGTATGAGTCAGCTGTATGGAGACAAGGGATTGTAGATATAAATTTGGGAATTATCAGCCTATAAATGGCTTTAAAAATGATGGAAATGATTGACATTGTTGTTAGGTACTGCCAAGTTGACTTTCAACTTATAGAGACCCCATGTAATAGGGTAGAACTGCCCTATAGAGTTTTTTCTAGGCTGCAGTCTTTACGGGAGCAGATCTCCAAGTCTTTCTCCCTTGAGGCATCTGAGGCAGGGGAGTGTTCTAACCACCAACCTTTCAGTTAGCAGCTGAGTACTTAATCACTGCTCCAACAGTAAATGTAGATATAGAAGAGAACAGAGGACTGAGACCTGGGAAGTCCAGTGCTTAGAAGTTGAAGAGGGTGGAAAAAGGAATTGAGAAGGAGTGGACATAGAGGTGTTCCTCTATCTCTGATAACCACAGGCTTAGAGGTGCCTATGTCTCGGGCAGGGGGGTGTTCCTCTCCCTTTGATGTCCAGGATAGAGAGGTGCTCCGATATGTTTCATGTTCATAGGCAGTGAGGTGCTCCAATATTCCTCTGATGCCACGGGCCAGAGAGGTGCTTCTATACCTTTGATGTCCAGAGCAGGGAGTGATATCCCGGCAGCTTAGGGAAGGAGAAGTCCCATAGGAATGTTTAGCTTAGTCAAATGATCTTGAGAGGCAGGTTAGGATGAAGACTGAAGGTCTTCATTGCATTAGGCATTGGGAAGGTCATTGAGGACATTGACAAGATCTTTTTCAGTAGAGTGTTAGGGACTGACGTCTTATTGGAATGTGTTCAGATGAGAATTGAAGAAGAATTGTAAGCAGTGAGTATAAACAAGTGTTTTGAGGATATTTACTATAAAAAGACCAGAGAAATGAGGTACAGCTAGACAGGGATGTAAGTAAAGAGAAAGATCTTTTTTTTTTTTTAATTCTAATTTAAAAATGATTATAGTCTTACAAGAAGTTGCAAAAATATTACATAAACCCCTGGATAAGTAAAGCATTACTGAAAAAGAAAAATGAAATAGGAGGCCTCACACTTCCCAATCTTAGAACTGGCTATACCGCCACGGCAGTCAAACAGCCTGGTAAAGGTACAATGACAGACACATAGACCAATAGAACAGAATTGAGAATCCAGATATAAATCCATCCACCTATGGACACCTGATCTTTGACAAAGAGTCAAAGACCATTAAACTGAGAAGAGATAGTCTCTTCAGTAAATGGTGCTGGCAAAACTGGATGTCCATTTGCAGAAAAATGAAACAGGATCCATACCTTACAGCATACACAAAAACCAACTCAAAATGAAACAAAGACCTAAATGTAAAACCTAAAACGATAAAGATCATGAAAGAAACCATAAAGACAATGCTAGGGACCCTAGTCTATGGCATAAATAGAATATCAAGCATATCTAAAAAATGCACAAATTCCAGAAGCTAAACTAGATAGCTGGCACTTCCTAAAAATTAAACACTTATGCTCATCAAAAGACTTTACCAAGAGAACCTACAGATTGGGAAAGAGTCTTTGGTGACGACATATTTGAAAAAGGTTTAATCTCTCAAATATATAGAAAACTTCAACTATTCAACAACAAAAAGACAAACAACCCAATCACAAAACGGGAAAAGGTCATGAACAGACACTTCACCAAAGAGGACATTCAGGTTGCCAATAAATACATGAAAGAATGTTCACAATCATTAGCCATTAGAGAAATGTAAATCAAAACTACAGTGAGATACTACTTCACCCCTACAAGAATGGCATTGATAAAAAAAACAAAAAGCAATAAATGCTGGCAAGTTCGTGGGGAGATTGGAACTCTCATACACTGCTGGTGGGATTGTAAAATGGTACAAGCACTTTGGAAGATGATATAGCACTTCATTAAAAATCAAGAAATAGAAATACCATACGATCCCACAATCCCACTACTAGTGTATATATCCTAAAGAAATAAGAGCCATCATATGAATAGCCATATTTATCACATGAATAGATATATGCATATTCATGTTCATTGCGGCATTATTCACAATAGCAAAAAGATGGAAACAACCTAAGTGCCCATCAATGGATGAATGCATAAACAAATTATGGTACATACACACAATGGAATACTATGCAATGATAAAGAACAATAATGAATCCATGAAACATCTTACAACATGAATGAATCTGGAGGACATTATGTTGAGTGAAATAAGTCAATCACGAAAAGACAAATATTGTATGAGACCACTATTATAAAAAGTTAAGAACAGGTTTACACACAGAAAGAAACAATCTTTGATGGTTACCAGGGAGGGGAGAGGGTGGAGGGAAAATCACTAACTAGATAGAAGACATGTGTTAACTTTGTGAAGGGGAAGACAATACACAATATAGGGGAAGTCAGCACAACTTGACCAAGGCAAAGGAAGACACTGAGAGAACGCCCCACTTCACAAAAAAAGCAACCACGGTAAATATTATAACATATACAACCCTACAACAACAGTAAAAACAAACAATAATTTACAAGCAGATACACAGGTAGATATGTATGCTGAATAGGGGTAGGATGGAGTATAGGAGTATACTCACAAACAGATATAGGTTTGGCTGTGGATATTTTTACATACATATTTGTATGTGTAGCATGTATATTCATATATATAATAGAACACAGGGGTTTTTAATTATTTGAATAAATGGGGTGCCAACTGCATGCGGGACATATTGGTCCCATGTGCCATGAATCACATCACACACATGGGATATATTGGTCCCATGGCCCAAGAAGTGCATGACACTTCCTGGTTACACTTGAGCCATAAAATATCTTACTTAACTTTCCAAAAATACACACAAAATACTAAATAAACACTGCATTTGCTGCACATAATTATTATCAGCTTGATTTAGAGTGGGCCATATTGGTACCATGTTCCATGAAGCACATCAAATATGTAGGACATATCAGTCCCATGGCCCAGGAAGTGCATCAAAAACTGTTCTCACCCCAAGAATAACTCATTCACTTGAGCATTTCTGAATGCCGGTAACCATACCTTCCCAATAACACAAAATAAATAGTAAACATACTTGTAAGCCTAATCTCACTGTACGAAAAGCAAAAGACACAAAAGTTTCACACAGTCACTCCTCCGGGAAGCATCTCCTCATATGAATCGCTCTCAACACTCAAATGTGGTGCAGACCAACTTCCTTGATTTTGAGGCAACTGCACCAGTATCCACCATGAGGCCAGAATGCACTAAAGTGGCTCAAATGCCTGCCAATAAAACTCCAGGAGCAGCGAATGTAACTGGTTATCAGCTGAGCTCTTTAACCACTGCACCACCAGGACTCCTTCCTTAGGGAGTAGCCAGTCTTTCATACAAGAAGGTAAGGATACTTTCCCAAAAAGGGTGAAGAAATAATGATTTTACTCAAGATAAAATTATATTTCATAGGCATAATGGAAGAGTTCAGGGGCTCAGGGGGTTATAAGACTGAGACAGATTAGGGCATGTACAGGTCCTTATGAGGTGAGAGTATAGGTCAACAATAGTATCTAGGAATCGTGGGCTTCTGATGAAGACTTAGGCAATTTGGGATGAAGGGAATAATAGGATTACTCCTGATTGCATCTTGAGGTGAGATGGACAATTAATTCTAATTATAATCTCCTTCTGAGAACTAAATTTTTTGGTATCTTGGGAGGTGAAGTGGCAATGCTGATGGAGTGAAAACCGGGTCTGCCAAGATGGACTCCTTATACAACTTTGGCAAGATCACTGTGGAAGCTACATGAGGGACTTCCAATGTGTAAGTCAGAATGTGAATCACTGATACCTTTTATGAAATCTCATTTATTCTGAAGGAATTGATTCAGAATTTATTTTGACCTGAGCTGAACTAAAGCTTACTATTTTGCTATATTTGAAGATAATGCTTGCTCATAAAATTATCAGTGCAAATAATATTGCAGATGTTTAACTTATTAGAAGTAGTCTTTCAGTGACATTTGCACATGAATATGTTAAATTGATGGTGATAATTAGAAATCAGTCATTTAATTGGTTATAAATATATATGAGTGCATTTTTACACAGAGTAAAATCCTGCTTATGATAAATTCTGAGAAAAAGTGTGTCTCTATAAATATATATGCATATTTATTCTAGTAGAAAATGCTTTTTCAATTTTGTCTCAATGCTAGAAAACTTAATTTGGTGCCCAATTATACAGTCTTAGATAACTAGTAGCATCTATTCCTGCTTGCTCTGTTGTCTTAGTTATACTGAACACCTGAATGCTTAATCTTGCAATGGCTTATTAACCTGTAAACCACCACTAACACTCTTGAAAAAAGAAGGAAGTAGCATGTTGCAGTATCAAAAAATCCTGCAAAGGGAATCAGTCCTAATTCTGCCATTAACTAGCTATCAGACCTCCACCAAATCACTTCACCTCACTGAATATAAGTTTCTTACAGAGATTGAACTAGATGATCTTTTTCAGTCCCTTCAACTCTAAAATCTATGACTGTTATTAAGTTTTAAATTAGCAATGACCCTAATTTTCATGTGTGGCATATAGAAAAATCTCTCAAAACTTAATTGAAATTAATAAACATTTATTTAACATCAAGGTAATGGACATTTTTGCAAAGGTAATGGTATACAAAAACTAGGTCTTTCTAACTGAAAAAGAAATGCATATTGATTACAGAAAAGTTGCAAAATAAACTAAAGTTAAAGAAGATAAAATGTCAAGATCAATCCCCACAATCATTAATTGTTCTATATACACTTCTTCTTGTCTCTTTTCTACGAACAGATATTTATAAATTACCTGACTGGATATACAGTTTCCTTATAGGACAGAGTAGAACTTCCCCATAGAGTTTCCAAGGAGCAGCTAGTGGATTCAAACTGCCGACCTTTTGGTAAACAGCTGAACTCTTAACTACTGCATCACCGGGGCTCCTTTATAAACTTAATCACCACTTAATAGATATTAAAATTTCAAGATCACTAAAAGTGTATCTTTTTTAAAAGATAATTTTAACTTCCACCGTAGTCATGATGGATTATCTGTTATCAGACTTGCCTGAGAGGAAATGATATAAAACAGAACTAAATATACAAAATATGGCATTGGATAACAAGCAGCACAAATCTGTGATGACTAAGACAGGAAAAAAACATAAGTCCTAGTATTGTCCCAGCTGTCTGGTTGGAGGTACTTCTCAGACCATAGTGCAGGGAGAGATAATCCAAGCAGAGCATATTTTGTTTATACAAGGACATAGAAACCAGAGTTTGGAAATGCAGAGATGGCTAGAATTTGAAAGGCAGAGTATCAGAAAGGAAAGATATACACAGATAGAGAGATTCAGAAATATGCATGGAGGGTCCATTGAGTCTTTGACTGAATACTAAGCTATGCGTGCTTAGGGACAGACTCCATGATGTTCAGCAACAAACTACCAAGGAAGGAACAACTACTGGAGCTATAAACTAAACAATTTCCATAGATGAAATACAGCTGGGGATTGTCTAACTTCTGACCATCCAGAATTAAGACCGCTTATTCAAATCTCAGGGCATTCAGTAGAGACTCCAAAAAGGTAACCTTAGTAATAGGCTAAACTAGCTGTAGAGTAAAAAGTTGGGTTGATCTATAACTAACTTAACTGTCTACCGAAATAATAACATACAGGCCTTTAAAGGAGAACAACCTTCAGACCTTCAATTATATAATTTTCAGAATGTCCAGCATCCAATAAAAAACTGCTAGACATGTGAAGAAAACTGTACTCATTTTAAGCAGGAGAAAAATCAGTCAAAGAAACAGACCCCAAAATAATAGAAAACTACAACTTTCAGAAAGATATTCAAGGATTTAAAGGAAAACATTAACATCATGAGGGGAACAATGAAAGATTTAAAAAAGAAGCAAACAGAATTATTAAAGCTGAAAAAATTATAATATCTGAAATCAAAAATATACTATGTGGTCTGTCCAGAGGTGAGATGAGAAGGCAGAAAGGGATAGGAGCTGCCTGAATGGACAGGGGAAATCTGGGGTGGAAAGAAGGAATGCGCGGTCACATTATAGGGAGAGTAACTAGGGTCACATAACAATGTGTGTATAAATTTTTGTATGAGAAACTAACTTGAACTGTAAACTTTCACCTAAAGCACAATAATATATATATACACACACACACATACACACACACACACACACACACACACACACACACTGTGTGGAATTAATGAGAGATTAGACATTTTAGAAGAGAAGATCAGTTAATATGAAGATCACAAAAGAAATTATCCAAACTAAAGCACAGAGGGAAAAAGAAACACACACACACACACACACACACACACACACAGAGCTAAAAAAAATTAACAGTGCTTCAATGACTCCTGGGACAATATCAAGTAATCTAACATATGTATAATTGGAGTTAAAAAGATGGGGGGTAAATAAACAGAAAAAAAAATTGTAAAACTAATGACTAAAATTTTTCCAAATAAAGACATTTGTAAACAACAAAAAAGAGAGAATTAATTGTCATATAACCTTCAAGCTGAAGGAAAATTAAATATACAATAAAAGAATGAAGAACATCAGCAATGGCAAATATGAAAGTAAATATAAAATACATTTTAATTATGTTCAAATTTCTTTAAAAGATAATTTACTGTTTAAAATAAAAGAAAATCAAAACACTGTGGATTTATAACATATGTAGTAGTAAAATATATCATAGCAATAGCACAAAGATAGCAGAGTGAAATGGAAGTATATTGTCGAGGCAGTCTTATATATATTTGAAGGTAGACTGTCTTATATTTTATGTAAAGTAGTAATAGTATTTGAAGGTAGACTGTGGTAAGTTAAAGTGCATATTAATAACCCTACGATAACCGCAAAAAATAATAAAACAAATAGCACTAATAAGTCAATAGATGTGATGAAATGAAACATTAAACAATTTATAATTCATCCAAAAGAAGGAAGAAAACACAGGAAAGAAACAAAGAATAAATGGAACATGTAGAATAAAACACAAGATAATAGGCTTAAATCCAACCGGATCAAAATTTATATTAAATATAATTAATCTAAATATTTGAATTACAAAACATAGATGATCAGATTGGGTAAAAAGTACAACCCAACTCTATGCAGTCTATAAGAAACACTCTTTAAATATAAAGGCACAGCTAGATTAAAAATAAAAGAGTAGAAACAGATATAACATGTATACCCTGATCATTAGAGAACTGGCTAAATTAATATCAAAGTTGCCAAAGTAGCTCAATGGGAACGAACAGTCTTTTTAACAAATGCTGGAACCAACTGTATATCCACATGGAAAAAATAAGCTGTGTCCCTTACCTCACACTATACAAAGAAATTAATTAGAAGTAGACCGTAGACTTAAATGTAAATGTTAAAACTATAAAACTTATAAAAGAAAACATAGAAGAAAATCATTGTAACTATGGAGCAGGTATAGATTCCCTAGGGTATCAATATGATTATCTATAAAAGAAAATATTTTCATCAAAATGAAAAACTTATCCTTTTAGAAAGAAACCATTAAAACAAGGAAAAAAGCAAGGCATAGACTATAGACTATGTAAGCAATACATACAGCTCAAAAAGAACTTGCATTGAGAGTATACAAAAGAACTCTAACAACTCAATAGTAATAAGACAAACAACCCAATTAATAAAATATGTCAAATAAGATAGTTGTCATGAGACAGTCGACCTGATGGCAACTGGTTTGGTTATATACCTACTTAAAGGGCCAAAAGTAAAAGGAATGAAAACAGCAAGTGCTGACAAGGATATGGAGCAACTGGAATATTATTATGTTGACTGTTTTGCTGATGAAAGTGTAAAATGTCACAGCTATTCTGGGGAACCGTCGCAGTTTATTATAAATTTAAACATATGTAGATCTACCCTATGAGCCAGCAATTCTACTCCCAAGAAAAATGAAAATATATGTCCACAAAAAGACTTATACAAAAATATTTGCGCCAGCCTTATTCCTAAGAGCCAAAAACTGGAAACAGTCTAAATATCTATTAAGAGAATGAATAAACAAATTGTGAGATATTCAACAATGGAATACTGCAAGGCAATAAAAACGAACAAGTACTGATAATGTGCAACAACATTATGAATCTCAAAAATGTTGCTGAGCAAAAGAAGTTAGACATAAAAGAGTACATACTCTATGATTCCTTTCATGAACTTGTAAAACAGCCAAAACTGATCTATACTGACAGAAAGCAGTTACGTGGTTGCCTGGGGCCAGGGACTGGAAGAAGACTGACTACAAATGGGCACCAGAGAACTTTTTGGGGAGATGAAAATGTTGTATATCTTGGCTGATTTGGTGGTTACATGGGTCTATTCATCTGTCAAAATCCATCAAAGTTTACACCTAAAATGTTTTCATTTTATTGCATATAAATTATATCTCAACAAAGTTGATGTTTGAGCCATACATGGGTAGGTAACAGCATAATTGGTGATAAGGGAAAAGGTGGGTTATAGATATCAACTGGATGAACTTGTAACGGGCACTTTCAAAATTTAATGGTAAACATCATAGCCTGTATAGGAGTAAACTTTGAATATCGATAGAGAAAACAATCAGTTACTGTAACCATAAACAGGAAAGGTAGCGAGAGCTGTGGAAAGCAATAGGATAGCATAGGGGGAAAGCGGGAAGTGCAAATGTATCAGTTATTAAAATATTTATAAGACACTTTAAAAAAAAAAGCAAGAATGATCCATCTATATAATGTTAACAAAAAACACACCAAGTGACAATAAAGACAAAAAAAAAAAAAAACAAATTCACTGCCATCAAGTCGAATCCAACTCGTAGCGACCCCATAGGGCTTCCAAGGCTGCAAATCTCTAAGAAAGCCGACTACCACATCTTTCTCCTGCAGAGGAGCTGGTGGTTTCAAACCACTGACCTTTTAATCAGCAGTCGATCGCTTTAGCCACTGCGCCACCAGGGCTCCTTGAGTGACAATAGAAGTCGTGACAATAAAAGTGACAACAGAAGTTGGAAATAACAGTATAGAAAAAATTATACCAGGCAATGGTAACAAAAGGAAACACATAGAGCACTATTGACATGGTATAAAATGGAAATCAATGTTGAAAGTGGAATCTCATCAAGAGAAGGGTACTTGATAAAATTTTATCAATTATCATAATACAAATCTTGAGTGTTTATATTAAACTGTTTTCCTTTGAATATGCCTCATTTTCTAACTGTTATATGATAATTACATTAAAGTAAAAAGAATTTTAATGACTCCTGTATTCTGTCTCATGGATTTGCCCATTGTCCTAGGTCAGGACAACAAGCATCAGCCAGACTCCGCCCAGAATGAGGTCTTCCCAACCAATTTACTCTGAGTGTGGATACATTCCCTTTAACATCGAGAAAAAATAGCTAGAGGCCAGCATTATGGCACAGACAAGGCCACTAGAATAGTTTACAGCACATTTCCCTAAGGCTCAGTCTTTCAGCTTTAAACTACATTTGGAGGAGCTAGCATTCTGGTGTAGATCTCTCTTTGTCCAGACAGTCATGCCTCCCCTTCTTTGGGGGCACGCTCATGATAAAAGCCTACCCTCATTTCATCCCAGCAGATCTTACATTACTTCACTCTGCATGATCTGCAAAAAAAACTGAGATCATTTCACAGTTTTCTCCAAGAACAATAAGTAGTTAACTACTATTTTATCATATATATAACAGGTGCTCCTGCCAACATAATATATATTTTTACAAAAGAAAACTCAAACTAGTTGCTGTGGAGTTGATTCTGACTCATGGCGACCCCATGTGTACCAGAGTAAAACTCTGCTCCAAAGGGTTTTCAACGGCTGATTTTTAGGAATTAGACTGCCAGGCCTTTTTTCCAATGTACCTCTGGGTGGACTCAAACCTCTAAATTTTTGGAACTGTTTGCGCCACCCAGGGACTCCAGTTAATATGTAAAGTGCTGTAATCAACAGCTATACTACAGGTGTGCTTAGTTAACACTATAAAAATAAAAATAAATATTTAAAAAAAAAAATCCCCATCTGATCAATTCAGACTCAGAGTGATCCTATAGGACAGAGTAGAACTTCCCCATAGGGTTTCCAAGGAGCGGCTGGTGGATTTGAACCACAGACCTTTTTGGTTAGCAGCCATAGCTCTTAACCATTGCACTACCAGGGCTCCTATCACACCCTAATCAGGAATCCACACTCCAGAGGTGTTCAGGACAATTGTTTTAAATATGAACAACTGAACTAGAGGATTTCCTAATTAGCAAAAATGATATTAAAAAATAATTGGTAAGATGAGCAGTGTTCAGGATATGTGGATGGCTAGAAAGATTGTACAGGTACCTAAATTTTTGCATGAACGAAGTATAAGAATATAGCTAGCTCAACAACCTGGTATCTTCAGAGAAAACTAGTCTTGGCTCTTGGCACTCAAGAGAGGACATAGTCACATGACTTAACCAGAAAAGGTCAATGGTGTTGCTCCCATCTTGGGTTGCCCTTTTATGCCAAGTGCCTGAGGGGCCAGAAAGCAACGACTCTGACTGCTTCTTGGAACAGACTTTATGACTACTTTTGTTCCTATTTCTGAATACATGCTTGCATACATAGCAAAATTCATACTTAGACTTCCGTTTCATTGTAACATAATAACAGGTGGCAAGGTTGTGTGTGGGTGAGGAGGCATTTAGTCCCCACCTGTTCTAATTGTCACAGGCTCCCAATATGTATCAAAAGGACCTGATAACTGTGAAAGGCCAAACTGACAGGGTTTTCAACATGGGCTTTTTTTTTTTTTTTGGTAGTGAAATAAGTAGATGGTAAAGTTCTTTTGTTTTGTTTTCTGTATGTCTACACTGAGCAGAATAAGAAGTGGTCAATTCTGTCTGATTCATTTGTATTTTATTTTATATGTCACTTATTCACAGATGAATTTCATTCTTTTTGACTAGGAGAATAGAAGCCACTGGTCTAAAATGTCCATAAAACTACAAAGGACGGGAATTTAGTAAAACAATTCGCAAAATTTGGTGAATGAAAGGATATGGTTGAAGATAAATTTTATACGTAATGAAGTAAATACTAATCGTAAATTTTACAGAGGCTGTGAGATTGTATCATTGGATTAGATGATAAATTAAGGAAGAGAAACTGGTGTAAGGAGGGACAAGAATTCATTAAATTTCTGATATGTTGAATTTGTGGCAATGACAACTTATTCAATGGAAAATTATGGTATTAGAGAATAAGTGAGGGTCAAAACTGCATTTTGTTTATTAAAACAACTATTACTGAAACCCTACCAGGTTCTAAGTAAAGGTAAGACACCGGGTATACATTGGTGTGTCCCTGGGTGGCAAAACAATTTTTGCTTGGCTACTAACCAAACAAAAGGTTGACTTGTTTGAATCCACCTGGAGGTGCTTTGAAAGTAAGTCCTGGTGATCAGTTTCCAAAAGATCACGGCCTTGAAAACCCTGTGGAGTGAAGTTCTATTCTGCATACCTGAGGTAGCCAAGAGTTGAAATCAACTTGACAGGAACTGCTTTGGTTTTTAGTTAGAAGGGAGGATAATGGTGCATTCAGAAAAATGGGGAATCTGGAGGAGGACATGCAAAGGAGAGCCTCAATGACTTGGAGTCAAAAGGTTCAGTTGAGGTATGGGTAGACTCTTCATATCGATCCATAACAAAGCTTTTCTTTTCTAAGGTCTCACATTTCTCTGCTAGAGTTTCTTATATAATTTTTCCGAAGATTGACAACATATTCCTGATCTGTCAGTTTCTAAAATCACCTATTCTTTTTTTCAAGGAAGTACTACACTGGCTCTTTCAGAGTCTTCTGGCAATTCCCCCATTTTCCGCATTTCCTCAGATACAGACACTGGTTTTGCAATTCCATCTCCAGTTTCCTTCAGGATCCTGGTGTGTCATCTGTGTGGGCCTGGAGACTTGAATTCACTTAAAATAACTATGTCTTTCATACTCCAGTTGCCTCTTCTTAGCTTTAATTCCCTCTTACTGATGTTCATTTCTTTTAAAAGATTGTAAATTCAGACTAATTGAATTTGGCCTTTGCCCGTTGCCATTTAGTTCAGGTTTGTAATACTGTTGTGCTTCTTTTTAGAATCTATTTTCATTTAACCCTACAGATTAAAAGACAGCATTTGAAAGATCTTGGTATGGGCAGGTTATGGGCAAGTATACTCATGAAAGACTTTCTTTATAAATTGCAACTTCATGTCACTTAATCAGTATTTTAGTTAACAGACCAGCAAGGGCATGTTTTCCCAGCCACTGGTTTCCCAATAAATGAGCCAACCTATGGCCCTTTCTGGGTGGGAGGGATCCACTCTAATAGTATCATCCCTGTTTTCTGTAATTAAAAGAATAAAGGTGTCTTATAAGAAAACACAAGAAGTCTTTGAAACGCCTAACTTCTAATGTTTCTAGAAATTCAATCCATTGAGTTGTTTTTCTTCAAGTTGAAGAAAAATAGAATGTCTCCCAGACTGAGGTTTTGGTTTGCCAATTTTGGCCGACAGTAGACTTTTTTTACAGCAAATTTATAAATCTCGGAGAAAAAAAAAGGATACATGTGGAAGTGCTGACGGAGCCTGTTTTACAGTGGTGCTCCTAGTGCTGATAAGATTTTACCCAAGAGTCTCAGCTTAGTCTCAGAGGAAGCCAGATTAAAATTTGAGTAACAACATGCCTTCTATCAGTTAAACAGTTCCTCAATTTAGTTGTTAGTAAATTTGTTAGTGAATGCACCATCCCTAAAATCACTTCTGAACATTTAAGGAATTCTTAAGCCAGCTTTTGAGGTCATGATAAAATTTTTCAGGACAATTATGATTTCAAAATCTTTTGAAAATTGTGAGATAAAAAAAAAAATCACAAAGAAATTCATTTTTGCTTGCATTGTTTAGAAATGAAAAAACAGTTCAGAAATAGAATGAATTTTTTTAAAACTTTAACTGTTGTGCTTTAAGTGAAAGTTTACAATTGAAGTTAGTCTCTCATACAAAAATTTATACACACATTGTTATGTGACCCTACTTGCTCTCCCTATACTGTGACAGCACACTCCTCCTTTCCACCCCGGATTTCCCATGTCCATTCAACCGGCTCCTGAGCCTCTCTGCCTTCTCATCTCACCTCTGGATGAGAGCTGCTCATTTAATCTCATGTATCTACTTGAGCTAAGAAGCACACTCTTCATGAGTATCATTTTATGTTCCATAGTCCAGTCTAATCTTTGTCTGAAGACTTGGCCTCAGGAATGGTTTTAGTTTTGGGCTAACAGAGAGTCCAGGGGCCACGTCTTCCAGGGTCCCTCCAGTCTCAATCAAACAATTAAGTCTGGTCTTTTTACTAGAATTTGAGCTCTGCACCCCACTTATCTCGTGCTCCATCAGGGACTCTCTGTTGTGTTCCCTATCAGGGTGGTCATTGTGGTAGCCTGGCACCACCCAGTTCTAGAATGAATTTTTTAATCCTAGCATTACAAAGTTTCCCTGCCTTATTCCTGGGAAAGTAGCTGAATGAGTTCAGAAACAGCAAACATGAATTACTATTACTAGGAGAGTCAGACAATTTTAGAAAATGTTTTTAATTGACCAAATACTCTCAGCAGTGAGAAAAAGAAATAAGATTTGGAAATTTCAGACTCTGTGACCCAACAGAGGAATCCTGGACTGCAGAATACATAAAATTTTAAATTAAAAAAAAAAAAAGTCAGAGGCCTACATATAATAGATTAATTATGACTTTCAAAAGTTTGGGCTGACTTATGAGGAAATACTTCATTAGTTATGAAATATACGTTCCTATTTCTGAAGCAACACTCCATTATAAAGTTCAATTTGAAGTTCTATCAGATGTCATTTTTAGTATCATCTATTTTATTAGTTTTCTACGGCTGCTGTAGCAAATTACCATAAATCTAAAAACTTAAAGCAACACACATGTATTATCTTACAATTCTGGAAGTCATATGTGTGAAATAGGTCTGACTGGGTATGATGGTTAATTTTATGTGTTAACTTGGCTATGCTATGGTTTCCGGTGGTTTGGCCAAATATAAGTATGCTTGCTGTCAAGCATGGAGTAGTTACATATGTTTAGATAAACTGGCCTTGGCTGGAGCAGATTATTTTACATAAATAATATAATATAATGTAATGTAATGTAAAGTAATCACATTCCATAATGCAATCTAATATAATTAATCAATCAACTGAGGTTATACAAGTGTTGGATGGATCCTAAACATAATGACTTCTGAGTTATAAAAACATCAGAATAGACACACAGACACACGGGGGTCAGCGGGGAGGACAGACATCATGTGAGGATTGACTATAAGCCAAGGAATTCCAAGGAACACCCGGGGCTACTGATAAAGAAGGAATCTACAGGCTGAGACCTTGATTTGGACTTTAAGCCTCCAAAATTGTGACAAAATAAATTTTTGTTCTTTAAAACCACTGATTGGTGGTATTTCAGTCACAGCAGCAGTAGATAACTAAGACAAAGGGATAAAATCAAGAGGTTAGCAAGGCTGCTTTCTTTTCTGGAGGCTAAGGAAGAATCCATTTCCTTTTCTTTTCTAGCTTCTAGAAGCTGCCCACATTCCTTGGCCCATGGCCCCTTCTTCTATGCTCAAAGCCAGCTATAGCAGGTAGAGTCCTTCCCACATTTCATCATTCTAACCTTTATATCTGCTTCCTTCTTCTACTTTTAAGGACCCTTTGATAACAGTGGGCTCATCTAGATGATCCAGAATAATCTCCCCAACCTTGATTCCATATGCTGCCCTAATTTCCCTTTGCCACGAAACCTAACATTTCACATGTTCCAGGGGTTAGGACACAGACATCTTCGGAAGACCATTATTCTGCCTACAATGTGTACATAGTCTTTAGTTTGCATAAAACTGGAAAACAGAAAAATTCATAAGAATTTCATAATCAAAACTGCCTTTCATCAGACAAATTTTTGCTGATAGAAATTTCTGGCCAGGAAAAAATATTTAAATCTTTACCTAGAGGATCCTTTGGTAGAATTTTACAGGTACTATTGAAGAAAGATGTGGCAGTCTGCTTCTGTAAATATTACAGCCTTGGAAACCCTATGGGGCAGTTCTACTCTGTCCTATAGGATCGCTATGAGTCGGAATCAACTCAATGGCAGTGGGTTTTGTTTTGGTTTAAGTAAATATTGTCATAAAGCTATCATTTATGTTATTGACATCAGCAATTTAGTTATACATCTAAATGAGAAAACGTGTCAATATTGTTAGACCTTTCTATGTATGTTTCCTGCTTCCACAGAGTGTTAAGCAGGCCTGGATTCCATCCGTTTCCTCACAGATGTTAAATGTCTCCAATGCAATAGGCTGGAGGTATGCTTAAAATCAAAACATTAAAATGCAAAACTAGCACCACAATATAATAGAGAAGGGAAAAAATCACTGAATCCCTATGCACGTTAGCTATTTGGCTTTCCACTTTAAGGAACATTACAAAGTCAAATGAGTGCTGAATTCTTTCACTTTACAGCTGAACTTCGGGTTTTGTAATATTGAGTGTTTGCTCAGTATCCCAAGTGCTTAGAAGAGCAGATGACACCCATATGCTCACAACATTACCTGAACCTTGGTGCCATCACCTCTGAACGCCTGCTCTTCCTCAAGGTCATGCTTCTCACACTCCTGGTTGTTCTCCTCCTTGACTGTCCTCCCTTTTCTCTGCCTGTGGGACACACTTTCCTTTACATCCAGTATTTACTAGCTGTAAATTGTGTCTTAGGCTGAGTTGTCCAGAGAAGCAAAATCAATAAATGTATGTATACAGTGAGATTTATATCAACAAAATAGCCCACACAGTTGAAAAGTCAAGTCCATGGGTCAGGCTTCTCCTGATTCACATAGCCACAAGGGCTGGCAAACCCAAGACTGGCAGGTCAGACAGCAGGGTTCTTGCTCACAGGCTGTAAAGACACATGAACCCCAAGATTGGCAGGCAAGACTTCAGGTAGGCTGCTAGCTCAAGTCCCAAGAACCAGTGATCAGATAAACAGGAGTCAGCTGCAGGATCCAGAGTGAGCAAAAACCCAGAAGTCTTGCCAGAAAGTCCACATATATTGGATGCAAACCACACCTCCAGGGAAACTCCCCTTCAACTGATTGGCTACTCACAGCAGATCCCACCATGAAGGTGATCACATTACACAAATCTCATCATGGAGGTGATTACACCATTATATGATGATCAAACTACATCATAACTGACAAACCACTAAGAATCATGGCCCAGCACAAAACGTTAACAATCACACATTGCTTAAGAATAAGAAATTGATGTTCTGTCACAGTATAGGGAAAGGAATTAGAGTCACATAACAATGTATGCATAAATTTTTGTATGAGAGACTAACTGAATTGTAAACTTTCACTTAAAGTAAAAAAAAAAAAAAAATCATCTGTATGAGACCAAATGGTCAAAAATTACTCTAAAGCAAAGATGAGAAAGTAAGGAGGCAGGGAAACTAAATTACTGGAAATGGTACAACCAGACAGAATGAATGAGAATGATGATACATTGTGAAAAATGTAACCAATAGCACTGAATAACTTGTGTATAAATTGTTAAATGGGAACCTAATTTGCTGTGTAACCTTTCACCTTATACACAATAAAATATTATTTAAAAAAAAAAAGAATAAGAAATTGAATAGGGACCATATGTAAGTTTCAAAGGCATATTAGCTATTTGAGAATCCATCTTAACCCTCACTCTTTTCTTGTTCTTGTTGTTAGCTGCTATTGAGTCACCCCTAACTTATGGCAACCTCACACACAACTGAAGGCAACGTTACCCAGTCCTGCACCGCCCCCATGGTAAGTTATGGTTTGGACAACTGTGTTCCATAGGGTTTTCATTAGCTGATTTTCAGAAGTAGATGACCACGTCTTTTTTCCTAGTCTGTCTCAGTCTAGAAGCTCCACTGGAACCTGTTCAGTGTCATAGCAACACCTAAGCCCCCACTTACAGATGGGTGGTGGCTGCACATGAGGTGCATTGGCCAGGAATTGAACCCAGGTCTCCTGCATGGAAGGCAAGAATTCTACCAACAAAGGACCACTGCCGTCCACTTCTATTTTTTATGAGATTCCCATATTTAACATTTTAGCTGTCTTATTTGATCAGAGTTGAAAACTCAGGTGTTGTTATAACAAGACACAGACTGTTATACATTACAATATTCCTTTCACTAAGTCAAGTCAGGTAATTATTTACCCACTTCTCTTTGACCTAAAGTCAGTCCCTTAAGTCCTTTATTACTTAATCTCTTCAGCTCTGGATGGGAAAGTGACTTATGCATTACCCCATGTATATGTTATAAGAATGTCACCCATAATTTTGGCCATATTGTCCTTATTTTCTATGGTGATAGATATATACTTTTCTAGCATTGTTTTGATGATAGGAATGAGGGGAATACTGAACTGAGCATGGGTTAAGTGGTACAAGGATCAGGAATATTACATAAAAACCAAATCAATGCCTCATGGTTAAAGGAGGTGGATTCTCATCTTTGAAAATAGTTGGACTTCCTCTGTGAGATAAAATTACAAACAGAAGAAGAAGCACATTAAGGGGATGGATGTAGAATGCCACTAAGGCATCCAACATCACGTTCTCTCCTGTCTTAGACTTTACTCCTGTCTTTATCACTGATTTATTTACTTCAGAGAGCCATGTGGACAAAGTATAAGATAATTATCCTCAGTTTATGTTTGAGGACTAGAAAAGTGAGTGAATCAATTCTTAACTGATTTCTCATATTTCAAATTCCTACTGACATTAGCTATCATGTGCACTCAAAAGCCAATGGTGTCCAATACGATTGAGAGAGTAGGAAAGGACTTCATAACGTTCCTTTGATCAAAGATTGTGCTAATGATGGGATTGGTGCTGCCTTCACGGATGACATCACGTGTACAGCCAGAAAGTATAAAACCCAGAATGGTAGTTCCCAAAGTGTGCTTCATGAAAATTAGTCTTAATAATGGCTCCATGTTAAAAGGGTTCCGTGGTCAAAACTAATTTAGAAGAGGCTACACACCATATCTTTCTCATGGTAATAGGATCAGTCTAGCAATATATTTTTGTCTAAGTAAATGTCAACTCCGTTCTTCCAGTTGCTGAAGCAAAAATCCTTGGGGCTACCTCAGATCCTCACTTTCTCTCATGGCAAAAACTGTCAATGTAGCTTCAAAGTATACCCCAAGTTTGACTAATTCTTACCATTTACATCATGACTATTTTTGTGCAAGCCACCATTGACTCTCAGTTGGATTATTTCATGGCCTCCTAACTGGTCTCTTTGCTTTCACCATGTGATCTGTTAAAATATAAGTCAAATGATTTCAGTCTTCTGTTCAGAACCTCCCAAGGGCTTCTTGTTTAACTATGAGTAATATCCAAAATCCTTATTGTGACCTACAAGGTCCTTTGTGATCTATCCCCTTCTACATTTCTGACTTCATCTTCTAACAGTTATGTTCCTGCTCAATCCAGTCATACTGGCTTTCGTTTTATTTCCCAATCATGTCAATCACATTCCTAAATCAGGGCTATAGCAAAGGTTTTTCTCTCTCCTTGGATTCCTCTCTCTACAAGGAGACAGAAGGCTTACTTTTTGCCTTTATTCAGGTCTCCATTCAAGTATAATATGATCATCAAGAAATACCCTGGCCAAACAGAAAAAATAGGACACCACTCCCACTATAAGACCATATATATCTGGTCTACTTTATTCACTATCGTATCCTTAGTGTCTAAAAGAGTAGGCATGCAATAAATATTTATGAATTGAAACAAAAATGGCCTTAATGCAATTCCAAAATTGGAAGAATTGGAAAGAAATATAACTCGTGTGTTACCCAGAATAACTTGCCAAAATCACTTATTTTTCAATGGGAAGTGACAAAGAATATTTGTTCAGTAATCTAGGAAAGCTAGGGGAAATAACTTCTTGGGTACGGCAGAATAATTCAGTTATCTAAACCTTCTCAAGTCTTGGATTTTAATTCTTGCTTTGTCATTTGTGGTTGTTGTCAAGTCTTTGACTTACATACCTGAGGCTCATTTTCCTCATCTGTAAGGGTTTAAGGATAATGTCTGAAAAAAGTTTAGCTCAATAAATATTAACTGCCATTCTTAAAGTCTTTGGTTTCAATAAGCAAGTCTGTTCACACATTTGTCTTTCCATTTTAGATTGCTATGTCTTCTTGGGCTGGAGCTGTGTTTTATTTATTTGTTTTATCCCCTAAACACAGTCTGGGGTTTTATTGACCCACAAAATGTGTACTTTAATGAATGAATAATTAAATTTATACCATTGTTCTTTTGGAGAATGGATTCCTATTTTTCACAGATACCATCATTCTTCTTCCCCCTCAAGCAATAATAAGATAAATGATAACAGAATAGACTTAACAGTGTTCTAGAACTGATTTGAAAGAAGGTGGCCAAAAACATGTCTGAGTAAGGACTTAGAAGACAATCCTATACTAGTTATTTTATGTGGCTTCCTATGAGTTGCTATATTTTTGGCCATAAAAATTAGCATTTATTAAAAATAGTAGAATTGAACCAAGGGAGAGCCCCATCACAATAGTTGGGGTAACTGTTCCTTATGTTATAAGTTATACATGCCAATGGGCTGATATGGCACTGCCATATCAATTAACTGTTAAAACTTTCCGTCTAGAGCACATTAACAATAGTAGAACCAGAAAATACAAAAGACATCTCCTATACAGGCATGTAACTCTGATCTCTTGGGAAGGATATTATGTGAATGCTTTTCTTCCATCTACGTTCCCATTAATGTTTTGTTCCTTTTATGCTTCTATATTTCTCAATATTCTATTAATTTAAGGAGGTCTAATATGCTACAAGGGGCAGTGGGTTTCAGTGGTAGAACTCTTGCTTTCCACACAGGAGACTTGGGTTCGATTCCTGGCCAGTACACCTGAGTGGAGACTTACGTGTTACTATGATGCTAAACAGGTTTCAGTGAAGCTTCTAGACTAAGACTAGGAAGAATGGCCCAGTAACTAACTTCCAAAAATCAGACAATGAAAATCCTATGGATCACAACAGTCTGACTAGCAATTGATCATGGGAATAGCACAGAGCCAAGCAGTGTTTCGTTCCATTATGCATGGGGTAGCTATGAGTCAGGGGCCAAGTAGGTGGCAGCTAACAGCAATAATATGCTACAGCTTTTCTCCAAAGGCAGTTTTCAGTGACTTCCTTGAGCCCTGTCAGTGGCAGGAAAAAGGTGGGGCGGGGTGCAGTTCAGTTAAGCAACTGTTAATGGTTTCAGAATAGAGAGTATTCAGAAGTAACTGCTGTGTGATAGGGGAGAGAATTTTTGAAGAGAATCAGAGAGGAGTTAATAAGAGTGCACAAATAAGGACTGAACATGTAGCACAAACTAGAAATGCATTCACGGTACTGTGAGGGCTTTTTGGAACATTTATATTTTGAAGTCTAGATAGAAGAAAGACAAGGAAAACTTGAAGTACAGACAAATAATTATAATTAAATAGTTCTTCCTTCTAGAAATGAGGTAGCATGAAATAAGATAGTCTACAGGTTCTATAGGCTCCTGGGTGGCACAAATGATTTGTGCTTGTCTACTAACCTAAAGGTTGGTGGTTCAAGCCCATCCAACAGTGCTGCAGAAGAAAGGTCTGGTGATGTGCTTCCACAAAGATTACAGCCAAGAAAACTCTATGGAGCAGATGTCCTCGTAACATATGGGGTTGCCATGAGTGGCAACTCCACATTCGTTTTCACTCTTACATTCAGATAAGAAACGCTAACTTCTAGATAAGTAGTCTATAAAGCACTCTAAATATGTCTTTTAGTATTCTGGTAAATAAAATGAACCCCTAGGGTTAAGATAATTCAGATTAATAATTGTAATTAGTAATGGGTAATTAGTAATTAAGGAGCCCTGGTGGTGCAGTGGTTAAAGTATTCAGCTGCTAACCAAAGGGTCAGTGGTTTGAACCCACTAGCCACTCCACAGGAAAAAGACGTGGCCCTCAGCTTCCATAAAGATTTACAGCCTTGGAAACCCTATGGGCAGTTCTACTCTGTCCTACAGTGTCGCTATGAGTCTGAATCGACTCGATGGCAGTGGTTTGGTTTGGGTTTGGAATTAGTAATTAGTAATATTAGTAATTGCAGGAAGCAGTGGTCACTGTTAGGAAGAGATGAAGCTAACAGAACGTAGGAACTTGAAGAAGGCGTCTCCTTACGGTTTGTGGTCAGACTTCCGAGAGGGGTGCAGCATAGCTAGTGCTCAGATTTCTCTGGAGGAAGGTATGCTGTGTAGCTGGTACTTGGACCAGAGAGAGGGGCATGGCTAGCTGGTTCTGGAATTCTGATTGGACCTGGCATACCTGGTAATGAGGGTGCAAAAATAAGCTGGAAATTACAGACAAAGCTGTCCTTGACTGCCAGAGGGAAGCTGATGCAGTTCAGAACAGGATGGAAATCCTTCTCTCCCTCTTCTCACCCTCTGGACTGCCATCCATTGGCAGAAACCAACCGGAAGGCACTCTATAAAGTAGTCTGGAAAATGTAATTTCCAGAATCCCAATCTTAGCATTACAAAGTATAAAAAAAAAAATCTTGATGCTATGATACAATATGTAAATAACTAGTAAAAGCTATACTTTTAGTCAGTCAGCATCTATATACTTTCTCTTACCTTTCTTTAGCCTCTGTACAGCAACAGCTTTATGCATCTGTCTAACAAGATGCAAGTATCCTTCACAGAAATGAAGACTCACTTCTTCAAAAAGGATATACAAAGTTCCATCCCATCTGTGGATGATGTTATTCTTCTAATTCATCTATAACCCAACCTGAATATTCTGTAATATAAAGACTAGATTTTAAAGTTGGCCACTAAAAACAACCACTACATAAAAAAATAGGAGGAAGATGGAGGGATGGAAAATTCAGTGTATACATTATGTGTATATAATATGGAGTCCTGGTGACACAGTGGTTAAGAATTTGGCTGATAACCAAAAGGTCAGCAGTTCGAATCCACCAGCTCCTCCTTGGAAACCCTATGAGGCAGTTCTACTCTGTCCTATAGAATTGCTATGAGTTGGAAACAACTCAACAGCAATGGGTTTGGTTTATATATTAAATATCTATAAAGCCTCTCTTCCTAGTCCATCTTAGTCTGGAAGCTCCGCTGAAACCTGTTTAGTATCGTAGCAACACACAAGCCTGCACTGACAGAAGAGTGCTGGCTGCACATGAGGTACACTGCTAGGAATTGAACCCTGATCTCCCGTATGGAAGGTGAGAATTCTACTACTTAATCGCCACTGCCCCGATCACAGGACTATAGATTATATTTATAATTTTCTTTTTCTTTTACCTATTCCAGGTCTTCAGCTCATCAGGGTTCTCTACATGGTAGAGTGATGCACAACTTCATTTGGGAAGAATATGAATTCTTAGTAGCAGTTCCATCATTGTGTTGCTGTATTTTCCTGTTAAGTTTTACTACTGACATAAAAGTAGTCATGGAAGGACTAAAAGGTAACCCAAAGATCTCTGGGTTCCAGATATATTGCTCTTTACTCCCTCTGTGCTGTGACAACCCAGTTTCTCCTTAATAATCAGTGTCGACAACCCAGCCAGCAGACACTCCCTTTTCTGCCTGTGAGATCAGTGGCATGAGGAGCAACCTCAACTCTTCATTCAGTAGAAGTATTGTCACATAGTAGAAGCTCTTCTCTCCTGAGAACTAAGATCTCTAAATCATTAGAGCCCACAACTGCAGCTTTAGTAAGCCTAAGTTATTTAAATGGTTCATTCTGTGTAATAATGAAAAGTGCTTTTCTAACTTCAACCTTTTGATTTTCAGACTCATGTATTCTTTACTGGTTGCTTGTTGAAAAGCATATCCTAGTGAAGCAAACATGGCGCCCTACACAGATGCAGCATGCCGTCCCTTTGCAGCAAAGACCTGAAAAACTAAGTAAAACAGATACAAATGTCAATCCTGGAACCCTATGCATCAAATGAAGGAATCAGTAATACAACAAAGACAAAAGACTTAAAACAGGGAAACAGAGGCATCAATCTGTAAATGACAACAACCTCTAAACAATACAAGGGGGAATAAATGGTGTAGGTATAGAACTTTCAAATGAAGAGGAACAAATGTGATATCAAGTAATAAAATACTTATTACAACTTAGGAAGATAAGGGTAAATTTCAAGGTAACCAAAAATAAAGCTAACAAACCTACCCATCAGAATAAAAAAGAAGAAAAACATAAACTCTCAGTAAACACAAAATCTATAATAGCAAAAGAAAAGAATATCCACAAACTAAGGGAACTCAGTACAGGAAAGTAAGAAGAACAAAGAAAACATCAGCACCACAAAAAAAAATACAATATGACAGCAACAAACTCACACATATCGATAAAGACACTGAATGTAAATGGCTTAAAGGCACCCGTAAAGACACAGAGAGTGGCAGAATACATAAAAAAGCATGACCCACTAATATGCTGTCTACAAGACATACTTTAGACACAAAGACATAAATATATTAAAAATCAAAGGATGAAAAAATATATCAAGCAAACAGCAATCAAAAGACTGTAGTAGTGGCAATACTAACTTCAGATGAAATAAACTTTAAGGCAAAATCAACCATAAAAGACAAGCAAGGACATTATGTAATGACTTAAAGGGACAATCCACCAAGAAAAAAACACCTTAATAAATATATACATACCCAATGACAGGACTCTAAAATACATAAAACAAACTCTAACAGCACTGAAAAGAGAAATAGTTCCACAATAATAGTAGGAGTCTTCAAAACACCATTCTCAATAAAGGGTAGAACATCTAGAAAGAAACTCAACAAAGATACAGAAAATCTAAAGGCCAAAATCAAACAACTGGACCTCATAGACATATATAGAACACTTCACTTAACAGCAGCAAAGTATCCATTCTTTTCCAGTGCACATGGAACATTCTCCAGAATAGATCAAATTTTCGGCCACAAAATAACCCTCAATAAAATCCAAAACATCAAAATAATACAAAGCATTCTCTCTGATCACAAAGCCATAAAAGTAGAAATCAATAACAGGAAAAGCAAGGGGAAAAAAATCAAATACATGGAAACTGAATAACATCATAATTAAAAACAACTGTGTAATAGAAGAAATCAAAGAGGGAATCGAAAAATTCCTAGAATCAAACGAGAATGAAAATACACCATACCAAAACCTTTGGGACACAGCAAAGTGCTCAGAGGTCAACTTATAGCAATAGATGCACACATTAAAAAAGAAGAACAGGCCAAAATCAAAACGTTAGCCCTACGGCTTGAACCAACAGAAAGAAAAGAGCAAAAGTAGTCTATAAGCACCAGAAGAAAGGAAATAATAAAGATTAGACCAGAAATAAATGAAATGGAGAACAGAAAAACAATTGAACGAATCATCAAGACCAAAAGTTGGTTCTTTGAAAAGAGCAACAAAATTGACAAACCATTGGCCAAACTGACAAAAGAAAAACAGGAGAGGAAGCAAATAACCCAAATAAGAAATGAGATGGGGGACATTACAACAGACTCAACTGAAATAAAAGGGATCATAACAGAATGCTATGGAAAATTGTACTCCAACAAATTTGAGAACCTAGAGGAAAGGGACAAATTTCTAGAAACACACCACCTACGTAAACTAACACAAACTAAGATAAAATATCTGAACAGACCCATCACAAGAGAAGAGACTGAAGAGGTAATAAAAAACACTCCCAACAACAACAACAAAAAAGCTGTGGCCTGGAAGCCTTCACTGGAGAATTCTACCAAACATTCAGAGAAGAGCTCACACCAGTACTACTCAAACTATTTCAGAGCATAGAAAAGGAAGGAACACTCTTGAATTCCTTCTATGAAGCTGGCATAACCTTAATACCAAAATCAGGCAAAGACACCACAAAAAAGAAAATTATGGACAAGTATCTCTCATGAATATAGATGCAAAAATTCTCAAGAAAGTTCTAGCCAATAGAATTCAGCATCATATAAAAAAAAAAAAATGCACCATGACTAAGTGCAACTCATACCAGATACGCAAGGAAAATTAATCAACCTAATCCACCACATAAACAGAACAAAAGAAAAGAATCACATGATCATCTCACTTAACACAGAAAAGGCATTTGATAAAGTCCAACACCCATTCCTGATGAAAACTCTCAATAAAATAGGAATAGAAGGGAAATCGAGCAACATGGTAAAGGGCATCTATACAAAACTAATCATGCCCTGGTGGTGCAGTGATTAAGAGCTCAGCTGCTAACCAAATGTCAGCAGTTTGAATCTACCAGCCACTCCTTGGAAACCCTATGGGGCAGTTCTACTCTGCCCTATAGGGTTGCTATGAGTCGGAATCGACTTGATGGCAACAGCTTTGGTTTTGGTATACAAAACCAACAGCCAACATCGTTCTCAATGCAGAGAGGCTGAAAACATTTGCTTTCAGAACAGGAACAAGACAAGGATGCCCTTTATCAGCACTCCTTTTTAACACTGTGTAAGAAGTCCTAGCTAGAACAATAAGGCAAGAAAAAGAAATAAAGGCATTCAAATTAGAAAGGAAGAATTAAAACTATCCATATGCACAGAGGACATGATTCTATACATAGAGAGCCCCAAAGATTCCATGAGAAAACTACTGGAACTAATAGAAAGATTCAGCAGAGTAAAAGGATATAAGATCAATATACAAAAATCAGTTGGATTCCTATACACCAACAAAGATAACTTCATAAAGGAAATCAGGAAAACAATGTCATTTATAATATACCCTAAAAATATAAAATACTTAAGAATAAATCTAACCAGGTATATAAAAGACCTATACAAAGAAAACTACAAAATACTATTGCAAGAAACCAAAAGACACTTACATAAATGGAAAAACATACCACGCTCATGGGCAGGAAATGCAACATTATGAAAATGTCAATCTTACCCAAAGCAATCTACAGATATAATGCAATCCTGATCCAAACGCCAACAGCATTCTTTAAGGAGATGAAAAAACTAATTACCAACTTTATATGGAAAGAAAAGAGGCCCTGGATAAGCAAAGCACTATTGAAGAAAAAGAACAAAGTAGGAGGCCTGACACTATCTGATCTCAGAACCTACTATACAGTCACGGTACTCAAAACAGCCTGGTACTTGTACAATGACAGACATGTTGACCAATGGAACATAATCGAGAATCCAAATGTGAATCCATCTACCTTATTGGTCAGCTGATCTTTGAAAAAGGCCCAAAGTCCATTAAATGGGGAAGAGACAGTCTTTTTACAAATTGTGCCTGCAAAACTGGATGTCCATCTGTAAAAAAATGAAACAGGACCCATATCTCACGTAATACACAAAAACTAACTCAAAATGGATCAAAAACCTAAATATAAAACAAATGATAAAGATCATGGAAGAAAAAATAGGGACAACATTAGGGGTTCTAATACATGGTATGAATACAATATATACTGTAACTAATAATGCATGAACATCAGAAGATAAAATAGATAACTGGGAGCTCCTAAAAATTAAACCCTTATGCTCATCAAAAGACTTTACCAAAAGAGTAAAAAGAAAACCTAAAGACTAGGAAAATAGTTTTGGTTACCACATATCCAAAAAGGGCATAATCTTTAAAATCTACAGAATATGTCAATACCTCAACAACAAAAAGACAAATAATCCAATTTAAAAATGGGCAAAGGATATGAACAGATACTTCACCAAAGAAGACATTCGAGCAGCTAACAGACACATGAGGAAACACCCATGATCATTAGCTGTTAAAGAAATGCAAATCAAAACTACAGTGAGATACCAGCTCACCCCAACGTTATTGACAGTAGTCAAAAGAAAAAAAAAAAAAAAACAGAAAATAACAAATGTTGGAGAGGTTACGGGGAGATTGGAACTCTTACGCACTACTGGTAGGAATGTAAAAAGATATAACTACTATGGAAAACAATATGACACCTCCTTAAAATGCTAGAAAGCGAAATACCACTCCAGCAATCCCACTCCTAGGAATATATCCTAGAGAAATAAGAGCCGTCACACAAATAGACATATGGACACCCATCTTCATTGAAGCATTATTCACAATAGCAAAACGATGGAAACAACCTAAGTGCTCATCAACAGATGAATGGATAAACAAATTATGGTACAAACACACAGTGTAATACTACACAATGATAAAGAACAGTGACGAATCCATGAAACACCTCACAACATGGATGAGTCTGGAGGGCATTATGCTGAGTGAAATAAGTCAATCACAAAAGGACAAATATTGTATGAGACCACTATTATAAAAACCCAAGAAAAGGTTTACACACAGAAAAAAATCTTTGATGGTTATGAGGGAGGTGAGAGTTGGAGAGGTGAAATAACTAGATAGTAGACAAGTGTTAATTTTGGTGAAGGGAAAGATAACACACAACATAGGGGAAGTCAGCACAACTTGACCAAGGCAAAGTCACAGACGCATCAAAACACCTTGAAGAACAGAGTTACTGGGGCTGAGGGTTGGGCACCATGGTTTCTGGGGACATCTAGGTCTATTGGCATAATATAGTTCATAAACAAAATGTTCTACATTTTACTTTGGCATAATAGTATCTGGGGTCTCAAAAGCTTGCGAGTAGCCATCTAAGATACATCTAAGATAATGGTCACGTCACATTCGAAGCAAAGGCGAATGAAGAAAACCAAAGACACAAGGAAAATATTAGTCCAAAGGATTAATGGACCACATGAACCACAGCCTCCACCAACCCGAGCCCAGAAGAACTAGAAGGTGCCCAGCTACCACCACCTACTGTTCTGACAGGGATCACAATAGAGGGTCTCAAACAGAGTGGGAGAAAAATGTAGACAAAATTCAAATTCACAAAAAAAAAAAAAACAGACTTACTGGTCTGACAGAGACTGAAGGAACCCCTGAGACTATGGCTCCCAGACACCCTGCTAACTTAGAACTGAGGCCACTCCCGAAGTCCACCTTTCAACCAAAGATTAGACAGGACTATAAAACAAACAATAACACACATAAGGAATGTGCTTCTTAGTCTAATCAGGTATGTGAGACCAAATAGGCAACACCTGTCCAAAAGCAAAGGCAGGAAGGGACAGGAAAAATGGACAAATGGACACAGAGAACCCAAGGTGGAAAGAGAAAGGGGGAGAGTGCTGACACATTGCAGGGATTGCAACCAATGTCACAAAAAAATTTGTGTATAAAATTTTTGAATGACAAACTAATTTGCACTGTAAAAAAAAAAGCTTATCCTATACGCCCCAACCTTGAGGATGTTCTCTCCCAATTGGCATGGTCACTGAATCTTCTATTAGTCAAACTTTGGCTGAATGATGGATATGTATTAACATTGATAAGTTTCTTGGGCGTTAATGTATTGCTCTACTTCTTTAACTATTAAATGAGTTATTGGTTAGAAGCAATGTTGTATAGAATACCATGACGGTGAATCAGAATATCATTAAGTCCATGGGTAATTGTACTGGCAAAGCATGGCTAGCAGGAAGGAAAAATCCATTTCCAGAATAAATGTCCATTCCAATAAGGAATTATTGCCCCTGTGTGATGAAAGGTGCACAACTTGCCACCAGTTGGATGCCTGGTCTGCCAAGAGAATGGAGTCATATCAAGGGTTCAGCATCAGCGGCTGCTGTAGGCTGCTGAGGCATTTTGGTATTTTGTATCAGCCTTGGTGAGGAGATATCCCTATTGTTAAACACATGCATAAACTTCATGACCGCACCAAAACAAGAAAAAAAAATCAAACCCACTGTCGTCGAGTCGCTTCCTACTCATAGCGACCCTATAGAAAGAGTAGAACTGCCCCACAGCGCTTCCAAGGAGCGGCTGGTGGATTCAAACTACTGACCTTTGGGTTAGCAGCTGAGTGCTTAACCAGTGTGCCACCAGGGACGACAGAGGGGGAAGCTTCAGAAAAGGATAATTTGTACGTAAGCCTATTGAGCAAACATTGGCGTTTCCAAGAGAAAAGGCTTACTGACAGCCACAGAATGGGGCACAAGTCTGTAGAGAAAACACTCTATTATCCAATGCCAAAGATCTATGAAGGTCAAAAAGCCTGATTACCACTTCATCCTCACTGCCCATTATGGTCAATGGGCAATTCACTGTTGCCACGTGGCCTTGACTTTTCCAGGACTCTGTGATCTCCATTGAAGTTAAGAGCCCATCCTAAAAACAGCTTCTCCCTGTCATCCCTGCACTACATAGGAGAGTCACTAGGGAGCCTTTCAAGGATGCCGGTGCTCCCTCACTGATACCTTTCTCCATGCCTTAGGGAAGTGTTCTCTGGGCCCTCTCAGGGAATTTATTGGGAGTGGGAGGGTGAACCATGAGAGGTTGTACATGATAAATATACTCCAACATTCCTAAACCTCTGTATTTCTTCTGGTAGATTATATTTATATATTTAGCGTTTCTACACCTAAGTCTCAAGGTTCAGTTTTTCATCACCCTTACTCCATGATATAGCAGCCTAGACCAGGGGTTGGCAAACTATAGCCCATGGGCCAAATACAATCCATTGTCTGTTAAAGTTTTATTGGAACACAGTCACACACTTTGGTTTACATATTGTCTATGGAAGGTTTCAAGTTACAATGACAGAGTTGAGTAGTTGCGACAGGTACCTTATTCTAGACTTGCAAGACTAGAATACTTACTATCTGGTCCTTTACAGGAGTGTTGGTGGCACAGTGGTTAAGAACTCAGCTGCTAACCCAAAGGTCAGTAGTTCAAATCCACCAGCCGCTCCTTGGAAACCCTATGGGGCAGTTCTACTCAGTCCAATAGAGTTGCTATGAGTTGGAATCGACTCGACAGTAATGGGTTTGGTTTTTTCTTTCTTTCTTTTTTTTTTTTTTGGTCTTTTACAGGAAAAGTTTACCAGCCGCTGGCCTAGACTGTCTCCAATCTTAGCTCTACTCATATGAACTTTGTTTCTGTGGGTTTTGTTGTTGTTTCTGTTTGCTTATCCGTATTTTCTAGAGCAAACTTGTCAGTTAGTCAATCAGGAAATATACATTCATTAAGCTGCCAATGCAGGCAAAGTATGTGCCAATCATAGAGTAAGTAGGGTAAACAAAACAGATGTGGGCCTCATGGAGCTTAGAGTCTACGTGCTTTACTTCATGCACTAAAACCATAATAAAAGTAAAAGAAAAATCAGTGAAAGAGAGATTACATCTGGTATATACATGTCTATCCATCCAGCAATGTGTTCTAAAGGAAATTAGCTTGCAGGTTTACTCCTTCGAAGACCCGAGGACTCAATCCTGTCATATCAAGGGGTGATCAGACCCTGACAGCCTGATTCTTGAGCACTGAAACATACCCAGGATGGGCTCAGACATCAGCATGCTAACTTGCTGATTTGCAGTGAGAAATGCCTGTCACCGACCAGAAATCTGTGATGGCCATATGCTCAGTACATGCTCTCCTACATTCAAGCTGTAAGGAAAGCCAAAATCTAATCAGAAACCATTTTATTGAGTTTTCAAGAAAAATTATTGTCAAGCAGGCCAGAAATATCCATAACTATGTCATTAGTACTTTTCTCCATGCAGATAGTAGACTTGCATGGAGATTAGAATGTTGCTTGGTGAACAAGGACGCTGAATAAAGAAAGAATTGAGTATTTAATAGCATTGGGCTTAAGGAACCAGGATACAGGAGTCATTATCATAAAGATGATTTGGTAAATACAACCAGAAATAGTTGAAGGCCAATGCTGATAACATTAAACCTGTTGCTATGGAGTCAATTCCAACTCACAGCGACCCTATAGGACAGGGTAGAACTGCCCCAGAGGGTTTCCAAGGAGCAGCTGGTGGATTCGAACTGCTGACCTTTCGGTTAGCAGCCAAGCTCTTAACCACTGCGCCATTAGCTCTACCTTAGAGATGGACCAGAAAATTCAAGATTTACTAATTTCTATATTATTCCTTTTTCTATGGCTTTAAAAAGATCAAACTTCCTTTTCACTGAAACTGTGTCTTTCTAAGTGTGTTATATTGCTGGCCTGCATCTCCTTGAGATGATTTTGCCTATCTCAATTCCAGTGTATTGTGTGTTGACCTGCTAATTTTATACTTCATTTTCTAATTATCTATTTATAATACTTCCCACATAAGTTTGCTGTGGGGACTGAATACGATAATTTGTGCAAAGTGCCTATTACAATGTAAAGCACATAGTAGGTGATCAATAAACAAAAGTAGTATTATACCGGAAGTGACAAATATGAATGTAATTAACTATACCACAATATGGCATACGCTATATTATAAAACTGTTATAAACAAAGTGCTACAGAAACACAAAGGAGAAATATTCCTAGGATTTTTAACTATTCAACATATGCAACTAAATCGTTTCCTCACTGTCTTTGTCCCTTTTCCCTGGCTATATTCCAGACTTCATGTGGGGCCCAGAATTTAACATGATACCTCAGAATGTACTTCAGCTCATGCTGAGTACAGCATAAACAGTACTTCTCTATTAACTCAGACTAAGCCAAGTCTCACTGCTGTTCAAATTGAGCTTGTGGTCACCCAACCCCTGTGGTTTTTGTTATGTGAATTATTTTCATAACAAGTCACTCCAATTCTGTTCTTGTAGGACTCATCCTTTTTTTTTTTTTTTTAACCCGAATCTAACACATTACTTTAAACTGAACTAATTTTCTTTTATCTAAACCATGGGTACTCTGCTTTTCTTCTCATGTCTACACTTTAAGCTAGAAAATTTTGAGTCACAACCCTACCTGCAAAGTCAATGAACACTGTCAGTTCTGAAATTGTCCCATACCTGACTTCTTCCTTTTATACTTACTGTCTCATTTGTTTATTTAATTTTTATTTAAAAAATACATAAATAATTCTTACTGAATACCAGGTACTATTCTAAGCATTTTAAAAGTACTACATCACTCCATCCTCCTAACAACCCTGTGAGGAGCAACACTATTACTATCCTCCAGGCACAGAGAGTTAAATGAGTTTCCCAACACCACAAAGCTAGTACGTGGTAGACATGGGATGTAAACCCAGGCAATCTGGCTCTCAGTGGGAGTCTTATGCATTAGATACCATGGCATCTTAGTTCAGTTTCTCATTATCCTTATCCTAAGTGAATAAAATAACCTAGTTACTAATCTCCCTGTTTCCACTCTGGGCTCGCCCCATTTGAACCGTCTTCTGCATTATAAATAAAGTTACATTTCTAAATCACAGATACATCCATATGATTCCTGGGCTTAAAAACCTGAGCTATCTCCCTAAGGATACCAGGTAAAGTCTATGTTACAAGGAACGACCTGTAGTAACACCGGCCTTTCACAATCTGCCTTCAATCCACCCGTCTTATATACTACTGCTCCCCTTTCCCAATAGTCCCTCTCTCCTCCAGCCATGCTAGATACCGTATGCTGTTCCTTAAATATATCCTAAATGTTCCTGCCTCTATATTACCCACTCTAACCAGAATACTTCACCATTCCCCTAAGCAGTTGCTCTCCACACATGCACACGTGGACAAACACATGGGTACAGTATCCATATCCACAGTGGCATTTTAATCATACATCAAGGCTCTGATCAAATATCCTTGACATAGTTTATATAATCACACCACATACATAATACATTACTCCCACTTTTAGTTTCTACGGCACTTTGTTTCTTCTGCAAAAGTGGCACTTCAAACACTTACGGCAACACAGAGCGCGGCTTCCGGTTCCGCAAGAGAGGGAAGGCTGTGGATCCGGGGAGTGGGAAGGCCTGGCGGCGGAGGCGGCTAGGGCAGGGTACTGGGCCTAGGTGAGTGCCGGGAGGCGGACCCAAGGAGAACAGCGCCAGAAGGGGGGACTCGGTCCCTGGGAGACTTCTGCCAACTCCGGGCGCGGGACTCCCGGGGCTGTGTCGTGTTTCCGCCTGGCCCCAGTGGACTCGTCCACCCAAAAAATACCCAGTTCAGGCTGCCCCTTAGATGCATGTGGGCTCTTGTTCAGTGCAGAGGTGGAGGTGATGCCCTAGGACCCGGTCCAAGCCCCAGCCCTTGGGTGCTGCAACCTCCCTTTCTCCAGGAGAGAAAGGTTACTAGGGGTCCAGCCTCTGCTCACCAGGTACCTGGGGCAGGATCAGGGATGCGGTGATAACAATAACCAGCGCGACAGTACTTCAGACCTGCCAGGAGAAGCCTCACACGCTGGAGCAGAAGTCCCTCCTGTCTGTGAGCCTTTAGGTAGCAAAGCCGTAGGAAGTGTGTGTGCTTTGGGTCTTCTAAGGTCCTGTCTGCAGTTTCTTTCTTGTATAAGAACCTAGATGGTGTGATGTGACTCTTATTGTAGGTGGGAAGGAGACGCACTTTTCATAGTTTACTGTACCTGTCCTCCCCTTATCTCCACCTGTTGCTCAGTTGAGATTATGGAAGAGATGGCTGGCTGAGAGAGTAAAAAGTTTCTTGAAGTTTTACTATGGAAGTAAAGGGTACAACTTTTCCCTTTTATTTTCTTCACTAGATTGGGGATAGCGGAGCTCCAGCCAGGAGCATTGAAGGGCCCTTCTCTTCTTGTTGTGGTCCCTGGGTGGCACAGATGGTTTGCGCCCAGTCTACTAACCTAAAGGTTGGCGATTGGAACCCATCTAGCAGCTCCTCAGCAGAAAAGCCTGGCAGATGCCTGGCAATCTGCTTCCGTAATGATTAAACCCATTGCCCTGGGGTGTATTCTGACTCATAGCGACCCTGTTGGACAGAATAGAACTGCCCCATAGGGTTTCCAAGGATGTAAATCTTTGGAAGCAGACTGCCACATCTTTCTTCCTCTGAGTGGCTGGTGGTTTCCACCTTTCGGTTAGCAGCTCAGCACTTAACCACTGCGTTACTGGGGCTCCTCCCAGGGCTTCTCCTTAATGATTACAGCCAAAAAAAAAAACCCTCTGGAGCAGTTCTACTCTGTAAGACATGAGTTGCCAGAAGTCAGAATGGACTGCAAGGCAATAGGTTTGTTTTTGTTTTTTGTTTTTTTCACTTCTCATTGATCAAACGGAGTTCAGGACAGTATGAAAAGTCTGATGGCCAAGGGTGACTAAGGGACGATTTTGAAGGTTTCGGGGTGAACAGTTAATCCCCAAGCCTAATGGAGAAGTGTCAAGAGCACAGGCTTCAGTGTCAAATTAGATCTAGGTTCTGGTCCTAATTGTACCACATATTAGCCTGTGTAACCTTCCTAAGCCTCAGGCTCCCAATCTGTAAAACAAGCATGATTGATAGAGGATTTAATGAGATAATATGAGTAAGGTACACAGCAGAGTGCCTGGCATATAGTGAATATTCAATAAAGCTTATAAGTTCTGTGCATATTTGCATTTGCCTAGGCTTGTATTT